>NW_008580836.1:0-10616 GCF_000691845.1 Merops nubicus | reverse complement strand
TCAGCAGGAGACTTTTAAAGTAACTGGCCAGAGCTTGTGCTTGTTAAATTATCCTGACAGTTAGTTCTGTAATTCAGCATAAGTACTGGACAAATTGTTTCAAGCAGTGTCTTTCTGTATTTCCCTTTGGATCAGGCTTTGTTTTAACTGGAGCCCAGTTAGTAATGTTGGGCACACAGTGGTGGGTTTAGGACTATGCCCCAGTGTAAGGAAGGAGTTTTGTGTGTTCCTTGCCCTTCAGGGCAAAACCCACAGTACAGCCAGCAGAGGCTTAGTGTGACTGAGCCTCTGCTTGTTGACTCTGTAAAGCAGCCTTACAACACGCTCTGATAAACCTTAAACAAATTGTTCCAGCAGGATCTGCTGCTACATAACTCAAAAGCTACCTGGAATAGAATATCCTCATTTGTTTTGTTTTGTTTTCAAGATTGCCATTGAACATGAGCTGAGCTTTGGATGGGCAGGCTGAGCCTGGGATTAACTTGTTAAACATTAACTGCTTCAAACTCTTGCAGTTATTTGAGCTCTGGTGCCCTCTGCTGCAGAATAACCAGGTTCTCTCTTACTTCAGGAAGAATATGCAGCTGAAGGCCTACAGTGGTCTTTCATAAACTACCAGGACAACCAGACCTGCCTTGATCTGATAGAGGGCAATCCTCTCAGCATTTTCTCTTTGCTGAATGAGGTAAGTGTGGATCTGAACCCCTAATGCTTTTGGCCTAGTCACCTGCCTTGTGTCCTGTGCCACCAAGGAAAACATGAATGCTAAATTAGTTGGAAACTTGTCTGCTATAAAATTTCTGCAGAGCTTATTCCTCAGAACAATCATGACACTGCATCTCCCTGTTCTGAGTTGTCTTTTTTCCTCTGATCCTGGATGTTCTGCTTCAAATATGAAACCTCAATTACATAATATTTTTCCCCCTCAGTATTTCAAGGCTTGCATACTCAAAGCAACTCCAAAAGCAAATTGGCTGTGGTTTTCCTGGAAAGTGGTTTAGCTTTTAAAGGCAGTTCTCTGTGACCAATGAGAGATGCTGCAATTCTGTCTCGTTTCAGGAGTGCCGCCTGAACAGAGCCTCTAACACTGACCTGCTCCAGACCCGCATTGGGAAAGCCCTGTCTAACAATCACTGTTTGAGTCAAAATAAGTTTAGTAAGAAGCCTAACTTTATCATTTCACACTACGCTGGCAAAGTCTGCTATCAGCTGGCAGCAATGGTGGAGAAAAATAAGGTAGGTGTTTTCAGAACGAGCTGGTTTTATAAAAACAAACCCACAAAAAAGTCTCACAGACCCAAAGCCAGTTAAGTCAAAGCACCACTAACATGCATATTCAGTGATGTTTACTGGATTTACATACCTTGCTCCAAATAAATCCTTCAGGCCATGTACAGCTGGCAGATGTTCTTGGTCTGATTTTCAGTGAAGCAAATGCTTTGTCAGCAGACCCTTCAGCTGAGGATTAAGTGGACTGTGTATCACCAAATCAGAGCTTCTTCCATTCCTGAGACAATGCAGAAGTGTTGATGGCATGAGGGCATTTCTATAACCATAAGTATAGTGCTTCATTTCCTCAAAATATTCAGATAGTTTGTGAGAAACAAAAGCACGGACTACTGAAAGGACCAGGAAACTCAAGTTTTGTCCTTGCTGTGCCATCAGGGAATAAGTGAAATAGTCTGCAGGTAAGAGGGTCCTGTGTTCAGTTCTGACACCCCCAGCAATTATGGCAAGTGGTATTAGGTGATGTAATAAACTACTGTCTCTTAATTAAAAGGAAGACTTTCTAATAGACTTTCTAATATCTGCTGCACACTGCCCTATGAGGATTAAACTAGTCCTGAGACTTCTAGCTCAGTAAAGCTGTATAATAAGAACATTGTCCTTGCTGTGCCATCAGGGAATAAGTGAAATAGTCTGCAGGTAAGAGGGTCCTGTGTTCAGTTCTGACACCCCCAGCAATTATGGCAAGTGGTATTAGGTGATGTAATAAACTACTGTCTCTTAATTAAAAGGAAGACTTTCTAATATCTGCTGCAAACTGCCCTATGAGGATTAAACTAGCCCTGAGACTTCTAGCTCACTAAAGCTGTATAAGAACATTAGGAGCAGTCATACATTTTACTAGATTTGTGAAATATTCACCCAAACATTGTCTTCTATTCATTAATCTCCCGATGAATAAATGTATGTAGTCACATTTTAAACTACTGCTGTGGTTAAATCAAAGTTGTCATCAGAAATACTATTCCATCTATATCTATGGCATTTTTAGCCATTTTCCAAGGTGGCAGGTTTCTGTCTAAGCCCAAATACTAATAAGTCATGTTTGTGTTTGCAGGACCCCATTCCACCAGAGCTGGTCCACGTTTTGCAGAATTCTAAAGACCCTTTGCTTCAGAAATTATTTCCTGTGACAGAAAAGAACCAAAATAACCTCAAAACCCAGAACAGAGCAGCTGTTGTTACAGTGGTGTCAAAGTTCAAGGTACATCCTATTCAGGTTTCTGCTTTCTGCTGCTGTCTTCATAACTAGATGAGAAAATGGTATCGTTGGACCAAGATCAGTAAATGTTACTAAAATGAAACAGCTGTGAAACAGAAAGAGCTTCAGACTCCTGAGATCCTCTGGTGTTTAACCTACTCTGATTTTACCTTTAACAGTTGGACATCTGCTTTTGTGAGGCTTCTTCCTGCCTGTTCCACTTCAGGGGTTAGCATCAATTGATGGCCCTGCTGTAATTTTGGGAACTTGCTGAATTTACCATCAACAATTTTACAAGAGCATCCATGGAGTGGATTTTTTTTTCCCCTCAAGCTGTCCTTACAGAAAACCTTTACCAATATGGAGTCTGTAAAGCCATCCTTGCAAAAAATGGCTTAATTGCTTTTATAGAAGACCACCAATTAGCTAAGCTACCTGTGGAAGAGAAGTCCCTAATTAAACCTCCATTTCTTTTCTACAGGGTTCACTTGAACATCTCATGCAGATTTTGAATAGCACCACACCACACTACATCCGATGCATCAAGCCCAATGCTGACTGCAGAGCAATGACTTTTAAAAGAGAAGAGGTAACATTTCAAAACCTTTTCCTCACTAAGTCATTGAGAAGCTTCCTAGAGACATTGCATGGGCTTTGCACAGGGTCTCTTACGACCTTGAGTCACTTGCAAAACTCTTTCCACAGACACTTTGAAATAGGTTTTTCTCCTTTGGAGCTTCCAAGGTAAACATCCTTTCAGAATTGCTTGTCTAAAATGGAGCTAGTAAGCACAGCAGCCCTTCCAGGTGCACTTATCTGCTGCTGTATGAGAAAATCTCTTCCCAGAGTGCTCCTGGGTTAGTTGAGGTGCTACCATCCCAGCCCTCACTGTAGATAAAGGTGATCTGACTCTTCTGCAGTCCTGGTCACACGGATTTCTTCATGGTGAATGCTCACAGCAAAGCTTTGATTGCTTCTGGAGTCTAGTCTAGGACAAGTTAGATGTGATCAGCCAACAAGAATGTCTTTGGGAGCAGAGCAGCACATGCTAAAGCTCTGATGTAAAACCAAGCTGTAAAACCAAGTAGTGTTGCATCCATTTCCAACACTCAAGGGGGCAGACGAGGACTGTCCCTGTGCTAGTGACCCTACTCTGGGTGCTACTCAAAGCAGTAGCTCAGTGGCTGCATAATCCCCTTCTCCTCCCTCTCCACCCACTCCCTGGCTGCTGGTGTGGTGCAGAGCAGGCCAGCTCTGGTGTGGCTGCTGAGCTGAGCTGCATGGGGCTGGGGTCAAGCACACCCTGTGCACCCCTGAGCAGCAGCTTCCACAAAGACACTGGTTACCTCAACCACCTCCATTTATGCTGCAGGTCCTCAGCCAGCTCCAGGCATGTGGAATAGTTGAAGCCATTAGCATCAGTGCAGCAGGCTTCCCTGTAAGGTAAGCCTGAACTTCTTGGGCAGTGCCTCCCAGGATCCATTTCTTTAACAATTAGTGGCATATTAGTTATTCAGAAGAGCTTTTCTGATTCTTTAAAAGCTATCTGGAGACTTCTGCTCACTGCCTGCTTTTAAGCTTATTTGAGCATCTCTCTGTCATGTTTGGGGAGACAAAAATACCTGTCACAAATCTGGGTGGTTGTTCTGTGTTTTGAATAATGAAACTGGGCAGTAACAAAAGTGCAGTAACAGCACAAGCAGCAGGGCTAGTGCAGCTTGTGTTTGAGAGGAGGGGATTCTTACCAATACCCCAACAACCAACAAAGTCCAGGAGAGCTGGGAGTCCCCTGCTCTGAGAGCTCACTGACCTTTCCAGTCTGAGAAGCTGAGGAAGAGATGTTTCAATGTGGACTATCATGTACTAAAACTTCCCAATTGAATGTGGCTTCACAGTTACATTTCCAGCTGTTAAAATTTACCATATAGTAACTGATAGTTGCCTAGAATTAACTGTGCTTGTCTGTCAGGATCCCTTTCCACAGTTTCACCGAGCGCTATGAAGTACTGAGGAAATCGTGTGGGTCCAGTAAAAACAGAGTGTGTGATAAAAGCAACTCTCATACTGCTGAAGACAAAGGTAGGCTTCTTTAGATAATCCCTCTGCTATCAAGTAAAATGATCACTGCACCAATCTGCTCTCACTTAGATGCAATAACTGTGTTCAGCACTAGGGACACCACCATTCTCAAAATATTTTTCTAATCTATCAGTTTCTAATTTGACTAATGCTTACAGCAGGCTCTTCTTAAAAGTACAAATCTTTCATCTTATTGCTGTTTTTCTATGTTCCTCTTGGGTAGAACAATTACAGTGATGATGGTGTCTGGGGTTCTCCCTAGTGTAATTTTAGAGTTGGTTCTTGAATAAACTTGGAGACCACTTACCTTTTTGCTTATATTGCTTTCTCTTCCTTTCTTTTTTCTTTTCCCCACCTTGTTTTCTTGCCAAACACACTGACCTTCTAGCTTACCTGGATTCTGCTGCTTCTTCTACCTTTTGCAAACTTCTGTATGCAATTCTTTTTTCTAAGCAAGAGCGAGGATGGACTTTAAAAAACACAATCCAATCTACAAGGTAACATCTTTGGTATGAACCCCTGAAAGAAGGAGCTCATCAGCTGGTTACATTTAGTACTGAAAGTTACTGCAGCCCCCTTCCCTCTCCCAGGTTAATCCCACCCCACCCAGTGGGGCTGTTCAGTAACCAATAGATGTGGGAAGCAGAACCAGTAAGTACCAGCCTGTGTCAGATAAGTGCAATGGCTGGAAATCCATTCACCTGGGGGAAATGGAATGAAGTAACAAAGCAGAGGCTGGAAAATTACCTACACACCATATCTTTCTCCCTCAATTATAAACCCATTAGCTGAAATGCCTTGCTGTGATAGGTTACTAGTCCTTTTTATCTTTAGCAGGTAATAAGCTGCAAACAAAGCAAAACAATTTCCTAAATACAGGAATAAGCTTTTGGTTCCCTTATCAGCCCAGCCCCACAAACACCATCATAGTCACCAGATGTCTTCCTGTAAGCAAGAACTGCTTGTATTTGTTTTCGGTACCTTAAAATGCTCTCATCTCCTTAGAAATATTTATAGCAGAAAAGCAAACAGTATCCAGGATGGAAAGATACAAAGACCATCAAGTTCCAGCATGGGGCATGCAGAAACTCATGCAGCATTGCCTTGAACAGCCCCATCTCTTTCAAGGACAGGTCTGAATTAAGTCTACCTCTATTTCCAAATAGATTCATCTGGCTAACCTGTTTGTCTCAATATGAAAAATCGTCTACAATGTCCCAGAAGTGGTTTTAATAACCTCTTATTGCTGCAGTAAATTCCTGCTTAGTTCATGTCCCTGTAGCTGCTTCTGCTGCCCTGTGAAAGCTGTAGAATTGTGTAGAGTTTCCATTCCTGCATAGTTCAGTACATTAAGGCCACGAGTCCAATGCCTCACTTTTTGTTCTTTGTTCCAAACAGCTTTGAGTTTGGGGTATTTAATCAGATTTTCTTAGGACTGAGCTGCTCATACCTATTCCTAATTGCATGGCTGTTCTTTTCTAATGTTCCCACGTAGGATGCTTTAAACCACATGAGAACAGCTGAGCCCCTGGATGTCCCTTTCATTGCCTAGATCTACCCAAAGTGATGTTTGTTACCTGGGGACAGGTTGCAATAGAGGTGACAAGGCAGAGCCCAGATTTCCCAGTTCAGACACACCACGCTGGCTTTCTAGTTGTCAGCACATGGTGAAATCAAGCCTGTCACATTTTCCCCTTAATCACAGCTAGATGTGTAGATGTGTGATATCACCTCACCTCCTCCCCCTGTCATAGGCCCACCCCCCAGGAAGTCTCACTGTAAATACAATTACTTGGTCCTGATGTTCAAGTTTTGCAATAACTCCTCTTCAATTCTTCACGTGCAGGTGAGGCTGCAGTGGTGGGTGAGGACAAAGCACCACGTTCTGTCATTTTTGAGATCCTGCAGAACGTTGTGACAGGACCAGCTCCTGCTGAGCAGACAGGGAGCAGAGCAGGACAGGCCTCAGTGTACTGTGGGAAGACCAAAGTGTTTATGGCCAACTCCGTGGTAAGTGTGGGCTGGTGGTTCTGGAGCACAGCTGCAGAATGGGCATTCTGGCACAGGCTGTCCTGGTGGATTAAGTGGATTAAACCTCTGCTAATGCCAGTGTGACCAGAAGTTGGCATTTTTCTTCATCACATTAAACAAAGTCAAACATCCATCAGAATCCAATGATAAGAAGCAGTTTAATGGGGTCCTTGTTGCTGATGGACAAGGAGCTGCACTTGTGCCTCGTGCTGCTGGTGTCTTCCCAGTTCAGTAGATTCCAGCTCTCCTCTGCTGACACTTGGCTGCTCTGACAGGCCTGAGCAGTTGCTTTGTGAAAGAGGAAGATGAAGGCCCTCTTGCAAAGCTTGCCTGCTGGAGGATGCAGCCATAGAATAACCCCCCTCAGGGGAGCTAGTTTTAAGCCAACTGCTCCTGTGACTTTGGGAGTGTCCACTTTTCCCCCTCACAACACTCTTTTTCCCCCTGATAGTTGTATTTTCCTTTGACATGTTATCTAATCAGCACTAATGAAGTGCTCTCGTTTCCAAAACCTAATCCAGCAGCCTCAGGACACTGAAACGTGCCTGTGGTTTTCTGACAAACCCCAAGAGGCTGTAGGAGAGGAGAGTGGTGAACACAACTCCATCCCCTTGCATTAACTGCAGGTTCCTTTCCCCACTGCAGCTGGAGCAGCTTGAAGCTAGAAGAGCAGTGGTGTTAAACCAGAAAGCATTCTGCATTCAGTGTTGCTGGAAAAGATTTAAGCAGAGGAAACTAGCCAGGGAGAGAAGATCTGCAACTGTCATCCAAGCAGGTAATCTGATAAAGGTGGGGCTGAACCTAACACTGGAAGTGTTACTGTGAAGTGGCAGGAGTGGTTTGGTTAACTGGGCATGGAGAAAGCTTAAGTGCCATCTCTCTTACATTGTGTGCAAGAGCTTCTGAGATTTTGCACTCAGGTTTGTTTGAATTGAATCTTCAGCTGTTCGCTGCTGGTTGGCCAGGAACCGCTTCCAAAGGATGCGCAGGGCTGCTCGAGTTCTTCAGCAGGGCTGGAGGAGATGGAGAGTAAGTACCCTGGCATGGGAGGGCATCAGAACTGGGGGACTGAGGCTCTGCAGAGTTTGAGAATCAGCTTCCATCAAGTAGCTGTCCAAAACTGGCAATTCTCTCTTCTTGAGCTGAAGAGATGAGTGTCAGCCTTGTACAGCTGCTTCTACAGAGTGGCAGTGTAGACACTGCAGAACAAACTCATTCCTTACTTGCATAGAACAGGAGAATATCCCAAAGGGTGTCCTATCCCTAAAACCACCCTCTTTTGTAGACTCTTAGTTTTAAATTCTGTTCAAGGTGTTTGAGATTCTTGTTCAGGAATATTGTTCTCTTCATCAGGCAAAAATGGCTGCGTTGGCAGCAGCGGAACTGGATGAGGGTGAAGAAAAGGCCTTCTTGGCTCCTGGAGCTACAGTGACCTCAGCCAAACTGCCTTCCTCCTTGGAAACCACGTGGCCTCTGCAGGCAGTGATTCAGTTCTGGCCTCTTGGCCTCGTCCTGGCTGCTGCTCCTGTCACTGTGCCGGGACTCCGCCGAGACCTGTCCCTGCTGGCGTGCCTCAGGGTGCTCCAGGAGAGCAGCTGCTGCAGGGTGGAGAGCTGCTCCCTTGGCTGTGGCATCACCTCCATCAGAGCCCTCCCACAGGTAACAAACCTCCTGCCCTCAGCCAGCACAGCTGGGCAGGAGCCTGAGCTCTGCTGTCGAGTCAGGTCTGCTCTCAAGCTGCAGTCCTCCTTGTTCCACTGGCTCAGAGATGTGAGGATGACTCTGCCATCAGCAGGCCATGACATGGGGCTGAGCTGAGACTTCCAACAAAGCATGAAAACTCCTTAACCTCTCTTGTAGGAGCAAACTGATCAAAGCTCTGCTTCAGAAATGGAGAGCAGAGGATTCCAGTCTGGGTTTGGCTGTTAGGTACTATGGATTTTTTATGCTTAGGGGACTAAATCTGCACAACAGGTTGCAACATGTTGCATGACATGAAAAAGCATCCACTCAGGGAGAAGCCACTGGGTGTATTAATAATAAATATCCCAGTAACTCTGTATTGACCTCACTGTGCAGACCACTGCACAGACCAACTCACACAGAGGATTTCCAGGGCAGAAAGCCACGAGCAACCCTCAAGTACTTCATCTCCTACACACAGTGGTCCTAGATCCCACTTACTACAAACAAGCCACAGCCCACACCAGCTTCTCTCAGAACCTGCACTTGGCTTACAAATCACCTTGTGCCTGTGCTTGGTTTTTTTTTGATAAATTTTGGAGGTGGCATAAAATGATGTGTGCAGGAATGTTGCCTGTGCCTGGTCACAGGAATTCGAGTAGGAAGAAGCAGTATCAAGTTCAGTGCTGACTAAATGCTCAAATCATCAGAGTTTAAGCTAGTTTCAGTTCAAATCAGTACTGTCACAGGAATTCGAGTAGGAAGAAGCAGTATCAAGTTCAGTGCTGACTAAATGCTCAAATCATCAAGTTTAAGCTAATTTCAGTTCAAATTGCAGTATCAGTACTCTTGGTAGTCATCATTTCTCTTCAGTCCATTTGTAGTAGGACTCCTCTGGAGATCTTCCTCAATCCCTGTTCACTAGTTGCTTATATACTAAAGCACTATGTAGTTTGAAGAATACCAAAATGAGCTCAAAATCTGGCAAAACCATGAGCTGACCTCTCCTTGACCCTTTTTCTTGCAGGGCTCTGTCAGGTTTCACTGTAAGAAGTCCCCCCTGCATTATGCCAACGTCAGCCCCCACACCGACGCCTGTTCCGCCACGGGACTGAACCAGATTCTACTGGAGAGAAAGAACCTCCTCCCAACATAGCTCCTGGCCACCTGCACGTGCTGTGCTCCTCTCCTGCAGGGATGGGCTGTCTGCAGGCTGCTGCTTTCACATCACTCAACGTCCACATCTGCTGCTACCTCACAGCTTCCTATATTGATCCATTTAATATAATATACTTCAAATTCAGAATGTGCGTGGGGGACATTCCTCCTCTCACACACACACAGCACTATCAGAACACTCAGCAGAACTGCCACAGATCAAATGCCTTAAGCAATCTACACTTGAACTGAACCCTTCCAGCACTACCTGGGAGAAGCAAGAGGTTGGTAAGGAGAGCAGACATTTCAGATACGTGCTGGAGCCTCACTGGGAGGAACAACTGCAGCTGCTGACTGACCACAGGCATCCAGTAACAACACAACACAGCCAGCTGTGACTGAGGCAGCAAGGAGCAGTCACCTGTAATACCCAAGGACATGTCTCAGGGAAAAGCAAGGCTGGACTCTTGTTTTAATCTACAGGACCAAAGCATACAGGCTCACCCAACTGCCACACATTTCCTGCCTCCCTCTGCAAGGCTGTGCACTCTCTCTCTGTTGCTCGTGTGGGCCTCAAAATGTTCAGCTCTTCTGTGTATGCCACTTTTAAATAAAATATTAAATACCTTTTAAAGGCATCTGACCATCCACAACAAGGTTTCGTTAACAAAAACATTTCAGATTAGTCTGTGGATTAAAATAAATGCAAATATATTTAATATTAACTGGTACTGGAAGCAACACTTCCCGTGGTTGACAGTATTTCTGTACCAACAGAAAGCAAGTCCACAGAAGATCAATTCCTAGAAATTTATCCCACATGCCTGTGTCACTGTTTATCCACTCCCAGTTGAAAATCAGAGCAGTGCCACCCATGAGCAAAGTGTGACCACTCCCCAGGGAAACACAGACTGGGGCAGAGCTCTTCTGCCAGGGGGGAACAGTGAAGGAAGTGATCATGTCCCCAGAGCAGCTCACTCAGGAAGAATGTTCTCCTTCTCTGGAGGCTCAACAATTCCCAAACAGCAGTCAGCAAACTCCACAAACAGTGGCTCCTGCATGTACTTCTTCATGAGGGAGCTTTTATCTTCTGCTTGATCGACTGTCAGCAGCAGTTGCCTGAGATGTGGATTCTGAAGCAAATTTCTCAATTCCTCTGACTCCCCTAAAAAAAAAA
>NW_008580835.1:38904-40865 GCF_000691845.1 Merops nubicus | reverse complement strand
TAAACATAAGTTAGCTACAGTAGTAACTTGTTTTCTTCACTAAAATGGAAGGACAGACTCAATGGTAGTGTAAAAGTAAGCTAAAAATAGAGAAAAATGAATAACTGCTGAGGAACTTAAGGTTGCCTACTTAAAATTAATGGCACTTAGCTCTTTACATGCCTTCTGAACAGTGAGAAAAATTTTCAGATCCATATTTGATAGGTGGAATTGCCAAGCAACAGTAGCAGAGCCTGGCTTAGTATTCAAATTTGAACTTAAGGGTGATTTGTGATATAGAAAGATCCTTGGAACTTGGGAGAGACAACAAAGGTCAACACACCAAATCATGCATGTTTAAGGGAGTTTTTAAAAGAGTTTTAAATTTCTAGTGTTTCCGAACATTTATCTGAATTTCAGGCATGGGAATGAAGGAGAAGCTTGTGTTTTATGGTTGGATGTATAGGCTCTTCAGAGGTGGAGCTGAGGTCAAGTCCTAAAAATTGTGTATAATTGCATTCTGTGTTACTTATATTTACATACAGACACATACATAGGCACTGAGGGCACTGTAGTCCCAGGATGCAGATTCAGGTTCTGCTGTGGCAGGACATTCTGCCACACAGTTCTATACTTACTGTGCCAGGGAGGGTATCTTCAGTGCCACAGTTTTGTGTGATTAATTACAAGCTCCAAGGAAATATTAGAGAATGATAAGTGAAACTTTACATTGGATAATAACCAAGAAACGTGGAACTGAATAAAGTGGGGTGAAGGCCCAAGGGAATGCTTTTTCTATTTGAAGGGAAAAAAGTCTCATTTGTAATAAAGCTTTTTCTTCTTCTTTCTAGGTAACTGTGCACAACCCAGAAAATCAAAGCTATCTGATAGCGTACAAAGACTCACAACTCATAGTGTCCTCAGCTAAGTAAGTTGTAACAGACATTTTCAAAGAGCACTGCACACAATAGGGGAAGAAAAAATGTTACACCTGAGGATTCTAGGGGGAAAAACCCTACAATTTCCACTGTTGCTTTTCATTAAATAATAATACTAAAATGAATGTAGATGATGGTATGGGGAACTACCTGAGTACTATCAATATGTAGTGCTGCTGGTGGTGGTTCTGTAGAAGCTGCAAACTGGATTCAGCTCCTTATGTGTCCAGTTAATACAAACACAGAAGAGGGCAGCTGGGCAGCTACATCCATTTGTGTTTTAATAATGCTGAAGTGTTTACTGAAATGGAGCGTAACAGGACTGAGAGTGTAACTAAGAATTAAAGTAGTGAAATTCTGTTCTTAGCTGTTCTCCCTGGCAAAGATGCTCATACAAACCTCTAACCCATTTATCAGTGTGGGTGAGGCCTCAGTTGATGGGCAGATTGCATCCCTCTTGTACTGCTCCTCAGAACAGAACAAACGAAGATGAAAATGTAACTCTGCAGGCCTCCCTGGAAACATAATTTAATGGTTGAAGGTTAGAAACTTTGTATGTTTCTTTAAAATTAAAAACCAAACAGAACCAAAGACAGAATCCCATACTTTACTGTGTTATTTAGACCAGTATGTTGTTTGACAGTTTTGGTTTTGTTTATAATTGAAAGCTGTATTGTTGGTTTTACATCAAGTCGATGTCACACAGTAGGGTCACACCTGTAGTCCAGTGAGATTAAGATTATGAGATTAAGATTTTACTGCTAAGAAGTCACACGTCATTTATTAATTTCTTACAGAATGGAAATAGCTCTGAGGACAGAGCAGGAGAATATTTAGATAATACTCTCAGAATAATGTGCCTTGAGGTCGGAGGATATGAAAGGCTGGATTTCTAGGGAGAGGAGGTATCTTTTGTAAGATCCCATGGTGAAGCTGGAAAGAAAAGATTTTACTTTTTGCTCTTGAAGTCTCAAGCTGATAAAGCTCTGTGCCACAAACCTTCCTAAGTTTGTTTTTTTTTTTTTACATTTTCAGCTGAGCTAA
>NW_008580835.1:37449-38876 GCF_000691845.1 Merops nubicus | reverse complement strand
TTCCCTACAGACTGGGCGTCTGGACATGAGAAAAATCCTGCATAAACTCTGTGTTTGAGGTTTTTCCCTGGGGAAATGAGTATAAAGATGGAATGTCCTCTATGTTGTGGAGGTAATTTTTTCTGCATTTCTCCCTGCAGAGCACTGCAGCATTGTGAGGAGTTAATCCAACGCTATAACCGTGCTGAAGACAGTGTCTGTTTACCAGACAATAAGCCTCTGCCTCACCAGAATGTAACTAACCACGTGGGCAAAGCAGTGGAGGACTGCATGAGGGCCATCATCGGGGTCTTGCTCAACCTGACAAACGACAACGGTAAATAAACACACCGAAATCTGCACGGGCTGTGTTAAAGCATCAAACATCATGAACAATTATGAAAAGGAGTATTTTCAAAACTGAGCCTCTAAACTTTTTGTTTACAGAATGGGGTAGTACAAAAACAGGTGAACAAGATGGTCTGATAGGCACAGCTATGAATTGTGTGCTTCAGGTTCCAAAGTTCCTACCTCAAGAACAAAGATTCGATATTCGGGTGCTGGTAAGATGTTGTCTTTGTTAAATTAATAGAAAGTGATTCCACCCCTTCCTGTGCATTTAAACTGCTCTGATTCTAGATTAAGAAGCAGCCTCTACAGTTTTGTTGACCATACATATACTTAGTGGGGTACTCAAAAAAGGAATACATCTGTGAATTACCTGATCTTCAGATGTCTTTCCAACTTTGGAAGTACCGCGGATGTTATTGTTTGAGGATAAAGACTTGGTCATGTTTACCTCATCTGGCAGAAAATGGCTCCATGTGGCCTAAGTAACAGCAGTGAAATTGTGTGTGAAGGGTCTTTAATGAACATTGGGACACCTGAATCCCTAATCTATAAATGAAATCTTATCTCTAAATGTTTTCATGTTCCGAATTAAAAAAACGGAGATTGCTGCATACAGAGATCTCAGTCTTCCCTCTTCTTTCTTTAGATCCTCATCCTTCTGTTTATCAAACTGTTCCATAAAAATGTGCTAGTAAGTTATGTATCCTCAGAAAGACAAGGCCTAAAGAAGACATTTGTCTGGATAGATGGTTTTTTGCTAAACTATCCCTTTTTAATGTGTGTAATCCTCTTTGATTGTGCCATTCTTGCAGGGATTGGGTCTGCTGATCAATCTGGTAGAGTACAGTGCTCGCAACAGGCACTGCCTTGTCAACATGGAAACATCCTGTTCTTTTGACTCCTTCTGCACGGGAGAAGGAGATGATAGCCTAAAGATAACTGGACAGATTGATGCTGTTCAGGCTTTAGTGCAGGTAAGAAGTGTGTTTTTCCTCTAATAGTGACCATTTCTCATTATCAGACTGTCAAGGGGGAAAGGAGAACTGAACAATGAAGATTTGTCAGGATTTTTTTTTCTTTTCAGTATTTTCAGTAAT
>NW_008580835.1:28331-37418 GCF_000691845.1 Merops nubicus | reverse complement strand
GAAAGAGAGGGGTGCTGCTCACAATTTCAACTCTTTCAGTACTGTCCATTACAGGGACAGTTTTCCTGGTAAAAGACAGTGGTATCATTATCACACACATCCAAAGGCTGCTGTCGTGCTCCATAAAGCTTTCTTTTTCCTATACAGTTTATTTCTGGTTTTCTCTTTCCTGAGTGATTTACTTCTAGTTCTGTTTTAAAAGAGCTGTACAAAATTGTAAGGTACTTGTTTTACATACTTTGCTTCCATGGATTTTTTTTTTTTAAGTACTATCTTTTGAGGGGCTTGATACGTTTAAATTTCAGAAAAATTAAGCATCATGCTTTATGAGAGCAGTAAATTATGGATGTGAAACAGCATTCTTAGTTGCTGTATTGACTAACTGTTTTAAAAAGAAAATCCACCAATAATTTTGGTAAATGAGTTCCACCATGCAAATGGAAATAAAAGAATCCAAAGGAAATTGCATCATTTATATCAATAGAGGTAATTTTGCTTTTAGCAGTTCTTCCACTTAACTATGTGCAATAACTGTACAGCAGCAGACAAAAAAAAATCCCAAACAACCTCCCCACAAAAAAAAAATCAAAACTACCACAAAAAGCCACAAAAAAAATCCAAACCAATAAAAATAATATTCAATATCTTAATTTATACACCTTGTCAAAGCAATATTTAAAACTAGAGGTTGTATGGTTTGGGAAATAATTCACAAGCTATAAATGCACAACATGAGAGTGCTGCTTCAGTCACATCCTTCATCAGTCAATTTAAATTGCTCTCTCAGTTTTTAGTTTTTTTGTGTATCAAGGGAAAAGTGAAGAGAGCAAAGAAGTGATAGCTAGCATGAAAAGAAAATTGGCAGGTTGGTGGAGAACAAAAACAGAGAGGAAAACACTGCAACTTTGAGTCTTCCAAGCCGTGTCTCGGAGATGATGAAACATTTAGTGGCTCAGCTCGGGGGGGGCAGGGAGCCTCTGCAGGGAACAGTTGGGATAAGCTTCTTCCTGTGGAGAAGAGAGGCCTGTTGTTAAGAAAAGGATCGAAGACTCTGTTCAGCAGTGAATTGGGAAGGGGAACGAAAGTTTCAAGTATTAATACAATGTGTTTAGGCTTTAATTTAGAGTAGAAATCCTCCTGGCATTTTCTCCATTAGCTGTTTCTGGAGCGCGAGCGAGCGGCTCAGCTGGCCGAGAGTCAGACAGACGAACTGATCAAAGAAGCTCCAACTGCTCAGCATGATAAGAGTGGGGAATGGCAAGAGACCAGTGGGGAGATACAGTGGGTCTCCACAGAAAAACCAGACAGTACTGAAGAGAAAGATAAGAAGGAAGAAGATGATGAAGAACTTGATCTTAATAAAGGTATGTTGTCTGGCTGCGATGAGCTCAGACGAGGCCAAGGATTCTGTGGTGGCATCAATTCCCACCTTGGCCTCTGCTAATTGTCTGTGTGCAGTCTCTTGGGATGAGATTTTCTCAGCATTTCCCACAGGTGAAACTGTTACAGGGTGCAAGTAGGAGCAGTTCAGAGCTGAATTATGAGAACTGGAAGATGTTACACTACTTCTTATTTTCTTAGTAGTATCCTCTATCAGTTCCTTCTAAAAAAAAAACCAAAAACAAACAAACAGAAAACCTAAAGCTTTTTAGGGACATTCTGTGTAGGAAATATTCTGGAAGGGATGGCTTCTTCTGAAACAATAAACTTATTTTGGTGGAAGTCTTACTGTTGTATAGTATCACATGAAACATATATATTTATATTTTGGTGTGTTAAGCATACATCAAGTTGGCAGTTCATGAAATACTACACAGTGTTGAAAGTGAGTGGACATGGTTTTTCTGTTTGAGAATGTGCTGCTGAGATAGTAAGTACAAAGTTTGTCTGATTCTTGCCTCTGAAGTCTCAGTCTGAGCCCATTTTGTCTGAGAAGAAAGAATTCTGAAAAGTGATAATGAGGGATTGTGTTTGAAGCAGTAAAAGATAGCAGCTGCCTGGAGAATACAGTACACACTCAGTTGTCTCTCTTTACAGCTCTTCAGCATGCTGGGAAGCACATGGAAGACTGCATTGTGGCCTCGTACACAGCATTGCTTCTAGGCTGCCTCTGCCAAGAGAGTCCAGTAAGGGAATCAGTCAATAGCTTTGCCTTAAATCCACTACAGTTTTTACAGAAATAATAATTTGCAGTGTTGAAATGGGTTTATTAAGTTACAGGCTGATGTGGGCTAGTACACTTGGTGGAAGCTACACTGATGTGGATAGTTTTGTGAAAAGTTGCTGGAGGTATTCCATCCAAAACAAATTTCCTAATCATCAGTATGTTTACCAAAACCAGTTGGAACTGAATATTTATCTTCTTCTGCCTCTCTCCCCATAGCTGTTAGTCTTAGCCAAAAATTGAACTTGCTTCTGAGAGGCAAAGGAAAATTGGCTCACCTGCTCTATAGTTACTAAAGCTTGCTTTATTTTTCGGTAGTTTGAATAAGCAAGTTAACATCAGACTTGTTTGTTCTTTATCAGTCTGCTTTATTTTTTCCTCCATGGAAATTACATGAAATTGTTCATGTCCATATCAGTTGAAGATGATTGCCTCGGGTTGGAAACCCATAATAGAGAGTTGAAGTTAAAACTTAAAAATGCGGACCCCTGGCAGCTGAGAATTTGAGGAACTCTCCTGTCAGATCTGTGCTCAAATGAAAATGAGGTTCAGACGAGCCTTTCAGGCTTGTCTAAATCTACCACAAGGGCAGAAATGGTCTTTAACAGGCTGTTCTGTACCTCTTGGCTGATTAGCTTCCCTACAATTTTAGTGTTTGGAGTGATACTGACAAGAAGTTTAATCATTCTCAACACTTAACAGTTATAAAGGGAGATTCTCTCCATATCAGGAGAGTCATCTGGTGGAGTTGTTAGTTCTTGATAATCTTGTAGGTGCTGGGGAGGTCTGATGGTAATAATGATCTTTAATGAAAAACAAAACAACTACCAACAGAAGCCCAGCAACGGAAGATTTCTAGTAATTGTTGTTTCCTAGAAACAGAAACAGCATAAACATATAAATATTGCTTAAGAGAGACTTAAATCATAGAGATGACAGCAAAAGCCATCTTAATAGTGTCATGAATGTATTTGTCTTATTGCATCTCACATTCAGAGTAATAAGTTCTGCGATGGAAAATGATTTCCCAAATTAAAACAGATTGTTTTATTTCTTAGATCAATGTGACTACTGTGAGGGAGTACTTGCCTGAAGGGGACTTCTCAATAATGACTGAAATGCTCAAAAAATTTCTCAGTTTTATGAATCTTACTGTAAGTAATATATATTTTAAATAGATGCATGTACCTATTTTTTGTCATTGTTTTCTGTTAATAGTCCATACATTTTTAGAAGCATTTAACATTTTACAATTGGTGTCTTCAGAAGAGCACAGGATGGTTTTTGTCTTTAAATAGCAAAAGCCCATTTGCCTGTCATGATTTGAGTAGTAAATGGAATGAAGCTCATTTCGTTTCCATTCGATTGTGACTGGTCAGGAAAATGTTTTTGAATCCTCTACCTGACCCTAATTGCTTTTGCTGATCCCTACTAAAGTATCTAAGTACTAATGTGTGTTCATTTCAGTGAAGTGAGTGTAGCTCTGAGATACTTCAAAGAGGTATCACAAAGGCTTGTTTGTTACTTCTCTTCTCTGTTACGTTTTGCAGTGTGCTGTTGGAACAACAGGCCAGAAATCTATCTCCAGGGTGATTGAATACTTGGAACACTGCTAGATACTTAACTTCCGCTGCAGGCACTCTAATGCTGGAGCTACCCTTAGACAAAAGAAGAAGTCATGAAAGAAGTCCTTGAAGGATATACCCAGAGCATTCATCTGTGTCATTCGTGTTCGGATTTTTAAGGCTACCTGGTCTCTTAACCATACATTCAGCATTTTCTAAAAGACAGTTACTACATCAATCTGCAACTATCAAAAATGAGGGGAAAAAGGTTCTGAGGAAAGTAAATAAAGAAACCATGCTGTTTATGATGCAGTGCAGTATTTAAATATTTTTTTGGCAGGGTTTACCCTCCCTATCTTTTTTTTTCTTGCTTTGTTCGTGACAGGTTTCAAGGGGAAAGACTTGCTGCTGATAGTGCAACTGCTGTTTACTGTTGAGCCACTGTTTCATGCCAGCCAGGTGCAAAGGCAGCTTAGCTACTGAGGTATCAAACAAATGTTCTAATAAAGAAGTTCTGGACAGCAGCACTGCTCCTATTTGAATTTAATTTGCTCTTGCTTTTTTATTACTAGATTATTCCAAAATCATAAAATATAAATTTTAAATACTTTTGTGATTTTAACTACTGTCTATATTTAAAATTTGTTGGAATCCAAAGAAGCGAGGATTGGATAGTTTATTTTTTATACTGTTTTGATTGAAATTAGGCTGTTGAACTATTTCTCAGTTCTAAAACTATAATGGCCCATGTACTGTAAACTGATAGACCATAACACTTTGTAGTTCCAAGAAGCATGCAAACCCATAAACACAGAAAGCCATTTGAGGGTATGTTATCCACAAAAGGAATAGTAACTGTAAAAAGTTGTGTCCTGTTTAAACAAACAAACAAAAAAGTTATTCAATCCCAGGGTAGTTTACACATCTCATAAGCAAAAACTTTGAAATGCTGTTTAAATTTGTTTCAAGGAAGTGCTCAAGATGTATTTTATAATGTTCAGTACAAAGAATTTGGATGTTTTAGGGGGAAGAACTTTAAAGAAGCTAAAACACCAATGGGGATTAATGTTTCCAGCTGACATAATCTTTCTATTTCATTCTTCTGTAGTATGACAAAGTTGAAATGCATACAACACAAAGCCTTAAATTGCTGATATAGCTAAGATTTTGTTCAGTCTAAGGTCTAGTTCACAGCAAAGCATTGTGTTTGAAGACTTGAGTGGAACAAAGAATCCCAAGAAAACACGTGACTTTTGTTTTTAACAATTTTTTTCTTGCACTCATTATTCAGACCAACAGAATTGGTAATTATTTTTATTAAGGTGGTCTTGAATATTTGCAGACTGTTCTGAGTTCTGCTTCATCGACATTTTAAAATACCTGTATAGGTAGTTGCATCATGTTATTCCATTGAATTTGTAAAACTTGAAGCCATAAAAATATTAGTTCTATGTATAATGAGGGGGAAATAACAGGAAATCTAACCTGCTTTTAGATCTTGTGTTATCTCCGTGTATAAAGTTAAGAACTCGTGCTTTTGTATCAGTGCCAGCTGTAAATTTTTTACATACAGTGGCTGCCTTCTATGTCTTCCTATTTTTGATAATGCAGATTGTTGGGAATTCTGTAAGGAAGTAACTGATTAGCGGCAAAAATCCTATGTTGGTCACACTTTTTTGCGTTTTCTCTCATCACCTTTTAAAACTTAGTGTATCAGTGTAACTTAGAAAAGTTTTTGAGGTTGTATTCCCCTTGGTTTAAAACAAAAATAAATCAGTATTGAGAGGAGAGAAGCTGTATGTAAATGATCTGCTTCAGGAGGAAATTATTGACTATTTTCCCCATCTAGTGCCCTGATTTTAGAGATTTTAATTCCTAATGGGATTTAAAATTGATTATTTAGTTTTCTGTGGAGAGATGGCAGGAGAAAAAATAAAGGTGTGATGCTAGGGGAAAGCAGGGGCAACTACCTTTCTTTGTTACACTGGTATTCGTTTGGGAATTGATTTACCTCAGTGTTTAACAGGTTCTTTTTTTAAAATGTAACTAATTGTCAAGCACTGACAAATGCAGATTATTTTTTTTTTGAGGGTGGGGGGAGAAATCACCCTATGAACTGCAGTGCATTTTTGTGTGTTAGACCCTCAAATAACTCTGCATTAAAGGGTACTTGAGGCCAACTTGCAAATTAAAGTTTTAAAGTAACTTTTTTTCCACTGTAAATATTTGTGTAAATACTCTCAATTGGAAATTAGAACAGTAGAGTACTTTTCTGAATCCAATCCTATTTTTATTTTATACAGTATTTCTCAGCTGTGATCTTTGGAGCAAAAGCCAACGGCAGGAAAAATAGTTTGTACCAGTTTCATGAAGTATGTCTTTGGGTTTTTGTAAATAATTTTAACTCAAATAAAATTGCTACTTTCAATACATATCTTGTCTTTTAACATGCAATAAAGCACTCCTCTGAGTGATTGCAGGAAGAAGGCAGTGTCAGGTAAATTGTTAAAAGGAAAGTGGTAGAGGGGTGTCCTGAGGGCAGTGCTCTGGTTTTCACTGGTGTGTGGGGACAGCAGGATTCTGTGCAGGCCCTGGGGCTGTGGTCACTCAAACCAGCTAAGCACCGAGATGTCCTGGAGGGGATGTCTTGAATCTCTTCATGCCTTCTGGAGTTCTCCACACCAGTTGCTGTTCATCTCTCAGCTGAAGAGGCATGTAACAGTTCTGAAATATAGCTAAAACATTGGAAGAAATGGGGCAGCTCTTGTTGTGGTGGTGCTTCTCACATCATGGGGGCAAGGGGGGTGTTAATGGCTCCTTTCTTCAGTGAGAAATGAGGAAGTAACCCTGGGCATGGCTCTGTTTCTGTATGAACAGGAATGATGCTTTAAGTTCACGATGCATTTTTTTCCCTGTGGATTTTCAATTAGTTGCTACAATGAGCCACAGGTACAATATGCAATAATTCATGAGCTGTAAAGTCAGCCCAATGTGATGTGTCATCTCACTGCCACTTTAACAAACGTCAGCATAACCTAACTTTATTTCTCTGCTGGAAAGCAATGCTACAGGAATTGGAAATACAGAGCAGTATGTTACTAGCCTGTGGCCCTGGCGGAGGCAAATACAGCTTCATCTAAGCAAGTGTTTAAAAAACCACTTCCAACGAAAGTATTACTTCTTGGTTATTTTGTCAGTAGATCTGTAATGGCAGCATTGTGTGTGGATGCTTCGAGACGATATCAGCACTTTCAGATCAGCTGAACAATTGCAAAGCTTCTATAGAAGATGTGGGAGCTGCAGCCTTTCACACAAGTTATTTCACAGACTGTTAGGGCAATGCATGGTTTGCACAAGGACAAAGTGCTTGGCGTGATGTCTGCAGTTAGGATTTCCCAGAAGCTTCATGTAGTGCTGGAGGTGGTTTCTCAGGCTTGCTCCGTGGAATTGTTCTTACCCTGTCAGCAGATGGAGTGTCTCTGAGCAGAAGACTGGATGGTGACTGCAAAGGTATGAAAGGTTCATTCTTCCCCTGAGCCAAGCGTGCAGTGGGAGCAGTGCAGCTCTGCTAGGGAGCTGGGTAATCACTTTGCTGGCCACTTCTGGGTGGCTGAGGCAATAGTGGGAACTCTCATACCAGTTTTAGGGTGTTGCATTTTCTAACTTTTTCTGTAACAGAATATTCTAATAGTTCTTGCTTTTAACCATGATTTCAGGCTCGAGCACCATCGATGAAGATGTTTTTGGTGTCCGCTGCACTAGCGAGTGTTCTGTGTTCTCATTTTTCCCTTCTGGACACCACTAATTTCTCCTGTGAGCAAGCAGAAGTCAGAGCATCCTTGCTTAGCTGGGGCTGTTACCAGTCAAGTCCATGTGGCTTGCAGTAAGGTTTTTCATTAATATGGTACTTCCCCTTGTTTAAAAGGCAAGGAAAACAAAAAATGTGTATTTGAGTTCAAAAGATGAGGACTACCTGCCACTTTACTTCATTAAGCCTTTACAGTATGGCATGTTAATTGAGTTTTGAAGATAATGATGCTGGAATTTGCCCCGGATCCTGCTAGCCAAGTGTTTTCCAAACCAGACTGATGTAATTCCTGATGCTGCTGCTTCTCTGTTGTGTAATGTTAACTTGTCTTTGGTACTGGTGTCTGGAACAGAACCACGCATACATACTCTCTTTCTACCTGCCCTAAAGATCCCCTGTCTAAGGGACTGTAATTTATTCAGGTGTTTGCAGCATCAGTAGGTGCAGATAGTCTTACTGTAAATAAAAGTGAAACCATTATAAATTATGCAGCTGCTTGAAGTCCTTACCCAAGGGTGGATTGATTTACTAATGCCACAAGGATCTTTATTCCAACTGTGAAAATTTAACTGAACTACACCTGTAGGCTAAGCCTCAGCTTGCCCTGTGATGGGTACGATACATCTGTGAGCACAGATGCTCCCTGGTGATGCAGAGGGTGCAGTGAGGAGCCCTGGGAAAAGCAGCCCTCGTTGGCAGGAGGGTGAACAACACCAGAGACAGCTTCCATTTGACAGACACATCTTATCTTGAACACCCCATCTTCCAAACTGTGCCTCTGAGTCTCCCAGCCCCTAACTTCTGCTGCTAACTGTTCAACTTCCATTTCATCGGCCTAGAGAAGTAAAGGCCAATCCTGACATGTGTGGAAAGCTAGATTACTAAATACCAAACCAAGCTGTTAGGCAGTTGTACCTGTTTCCTTTTATGCCCATGGCATAGACTCAAGATTCTAGCCTGTCTTAGATGGCCCAAAGTTATAAGTAAACTTTTGCAGTCCCATCTTCCAAACTGTGCCTCTGAGTCTCCCAGCCCCTAACTTCTGCTGCTAACTGTTCAACTTCCATTTCATCGGCCTAGAGAAGTAAAGGCCAATCCTGACACATGTGGAAAGCTAGATTACTAAATACCAAACCAAGCTGTTAGGCAGTTATACCTGTTTCCTTTTATGCCCACAAAAGACTCAAAATTCTACCCTGTCTTAGATGGCCCAAAGTTATTTAGAGGAAAGTTCATTGTTGGGTAACTATTAATCTTTCTTAGAAGTAAACTTTTGCAGTGTAAAATTAGGTGATATGGAAAAGAGGACTTTCTTCAGAGTAAAGGAAGGAATAATGGGAGCCTTATTGAGATTTACTGATCAGTGTGGGAATTCTTTTTGAGTTTCCTGTATTATGACAGAAGGTTTAGTTGTGTCTTTGCATTTATTTTTTTAAAAGTGGGGAGGAAGAGTGTTAACCTGGAGCGTGGAGTGGATTCAGGGATTTTCATTCCACCTGTAAAGCTAGACCTGTGACTGTGCCCCACAAGAACAGTTCAGTGCTGGTCAG
>NW_008580835.1:0-28294 GCF_000691845.1 Merops nubicus | reverse complement strand
TTTCTGGAGGTCACTTTACCTTCTGAACAGGATTAAATGCATTCTTGGCACTGACGGTTAAGAATAAAGACAGTGAAAAGAGGATGTTCTGCCAGGAGAAAGATTTGAGTGTAAGGTGCACCAAAGAGTTTAATTGTGGAGATGAATATTTACCACCTGAATAAATATTTCTGTGAAAGACCCAAACCAGACTTCTGAACTTGCATTTTCTCCTTCAAATTCACTGATGTTTCATCAGTGGAAACCAAAACTTGAGAAAAGCTACAAGGCCCACAATATGAAGGAAATAAAACAAGCAAACCAACCCCAGAGATACTAGAAATAAGCTTACTTCTTTCCAGCCAGTAATGGACCAAAGAAAATGTTTAGCCTGGTTGATGGGAGAAGGACTTGTGAATGTGGCTGAGATCTATGTCCTAAGTGAGAGCTGCTGCTGCCTGGTTTCTTTCTGCATCACTGTTCTATTCAAGGGAAGGCAAACCTTGGTGAACAGTGTGGGTGGATGTGTGTGTGCACACACCTCTGTGTCACACATGAGAACCAAGGTGAAGGGCATTACTGCAGAAGGGGCAATGCTGAGCCTCATCACATGAGGTGTTCAGGTGCTATGCACACACCTTACTGCCTCTGAGGGTTTTATGGATGCGTTCTTGCCCTCGTAGCCCATGTGGCTCTTAAAAGCATTTCTGGGCCAAAAAGTTTTGAAGTACCCAGCCTATGTTGTTTCCTGGTTTGCTGTTTGATTTACAGTCTTTCAATGGAATTTAAATACAAACCATAAGGAAAAGCTGCAGTAATATCACTTTGCATCACAGCTTTACTCTGAGGCATGAGTTTAGGTTCCAAAGGTTGATATTCAGGTTAATACAGCCTCAAAAAGTAGGTTAGTAATGTGTTATATAAACTGCTGTATAACATCTGGTGTCATTTTGCTGGCTCATATTTTGAATTTTTGTCCTCTTTTAACAAGGAATTTTAAGGCAAAGCTACCTTATCCAAATTAAAAACACCAGTGTGTTTGCCTAGGTCCAAGTGCTATGGTGAAATTATACTTTAGCAGCAGAAATGGAGCATTGTGAATTAAGTAGAAGTGATGCAATTATCGTTTGTAGTCTCCTTTGCCCTAACTATTTTTAAAACCTGGCAATAAATTTTTAATAAGAAAAGTCTCATCTTCCTAATGGAAAAATCCGATTGGAATTTGTGTGCTGAGTATGTTCTTGCACATCATGCATCCCATTTTAAAATGGAGCTTCACCTTGCAAAACAACATGGCTTTTATTTGTGATACCTTGGATGACAATCAAAGTCTTATTGAGGATTTTGCAAGAACAAATTTGTAGCTCTTTTATCGCAGGTAATCATAAAATTACTTCCCTCCTTTTCTGCTGTAGATTATAATGGTTCTTCAAATATCATTCCCAATGTGAGACCACTTCAAATGTCATTGATGGGTTCCTATAGAACATCAGTTAAAACTGCTGGAACAAACCAGCACTCTGGAATGATCTGCTAGTCTGTTACACATCCAGTCTAAGAGTGCAGGTGAACTGTTTGAAACACCATTCTGGTGAGAGAACTCTGCATTATGTTCCTCACAATAGAAGTGTACAGCTATCCTGGGCTTGTAACACAGTCTTAAAATGTTTATACAATGGTTATACGTACTGCAACTAATTTTATGTAGGATTTGTGGTTAGCCTTCAGAAGTTCTCAGGAGAACTGGTCTGTGCTGTTTGATTCATGTATAATGTAGAGCTTCACCTTTTTAAAACCTGAAAATCCCTAAGAATGTATTTTGGCTTTGGAACTTTGCTGGCTTGAACCAAATGAAGCAGCTTTTGAATCACAGCTGCCTACACAATCCTACCCTGTGAGACTTTTCCCTGGACAGGTGCCTTCAAAGCCTGAAATTGCAAACCTTTGGCATTATGCTGATGTTTTTGAAAGCAGACCTCAGTTTCTGCACCTTTTTCTGGGAGGAACCCTGAGCACATGCTCAGCAAGCCCAGAAGCCCTCCTGTGTGTGAGCCTGAGGTCAGATGCAGGGGCTTGTCTTGGGGAGGCCCCTCTGAGCTTTGTGGCTGTGTGGCCTGACTTGCCAAACAGTTGTACTCTTAGGTGGAGATCATCTCCCTTTCAGATAGGATTTTAGGCATGTGTTAGACAAGTGTAGCTGGAAAAGCAGGATTGTTCTGCACACCCAGTTAGTTAAGACTAACTTAACTGATGATGTTTCCTCAACAGCAGTAAATCTCAGATTATTTCAGGAATGTGTGGAATTGCTGATGTCCTGGAGATGAAGAATTTGACTTGCAAATGAAAATGGTGTTTCAGCACTAGCACACTAAGAAACTTGTCATCCTTCTGTGCCCAACAGTGGGGACAGAGAATACTCTTAATTAATGAGCTTTCCCTGGAGATTAAATCAGAGACGCAGAGGCCTGAGAGGGTGAAGAAGACCCATGATGCAAGTTAGGACATATCAAAAGCTGGATCAACATTTGGGCCTGGCACGTGGTTGCACAGCACTTCCTGTTCTGTTGTGTCAAGTATTTCTTCTAAAAACAAGATACCACTGAGGGCTTTGAGGAGCTCCAAATGGGCTAGCAATTAGCCCATGACTGCATTTCACTTCCCAAATGTGATTCCAGTAGTGCCACATGCTGTCTGGGGTTAAACTGCTGTCTCCCTGCAGGCTGCAAAACATTATCACCTGCACACAGTTGCTGTGAAGGCTGCATACACCACTGCAGCGTGAGCTAATTGGTTGCAACACTGAGAATTTAGCAAGATTCAGGTAAGCTCAGAATTCTGCCTTAATTTTGGCTCTACGTGGTGTAACATCTGCAAATGTGACAAGGCTGCCAGGTGCCTTCTTTTGAAGCTAGTCTGCTCTCTTCCATTGAACGCAGTTGAGAATTGTAGCACAAAGCTAAGAAATCTCTTTACATCATCCTCTCTCTCTCTTCCTCTATCTCATATCATGATGTGGTCACCAAAATAAGACTTTACAAGAGAAAGTACTTGCCACGCAGCATTGCCTAAGAGGTGTTCTTCAGCACTGGGAAGAAACTTCTCTCCTTGTTGGGGGGGGAGGGGGATAAAATCATTCTGATCTACCAAAAAAGACACTTTTAAAATGGCTACTGTTTCAGGAGGCTGAGGTTTGCTTCCATCAGTCTAAGGTCCAGGCTGCTTCATGCCACTTGGTTCATGGCCCACCTTTCCAGTGACAGTTCCACAGCAATACTAGGCAGACATGAAGTTCCCAGTCCTGAATTTTCACATCACAGTAAGGGCCAGCACTGACTGGTCTGCAGAGTACCACACAGCAGTAGTAGAAAACAGGAGGTGATTTACTCAGAAGCAAACTCACCAGCTGTGATATCCAAGTATAAAAATAGATACTTACTAGAGTAAGTAGTACTTAAAACTAGTAGAATAGTTTTCTGAGTGGCTGGGGAAAGTGTGAAACCCATAATCTCTTGCTGTCAGTGTTTCAGAATAACCATCATCATAGGGAGCCAGCTGCCAAGGAATAAAAGGAAGATTACAGGTCTTCTGCTATTTTTACATTTGTAAGGAGAGAGCCAGGAGGCCTAGGAACATTCACAAGGCAGCTTTGAATACAGCTTGCCAAAACAAGCTCTTCAAGATCCTGAGCTCAAGAGCAACGAGTACTCCTCTAGCACGTCTCATGCTGACTTCTTTACCTGTGTAGAAATACAGTAACTCTTGGAGGCATGTTGTGACTGCCTCTGATCTCCCCTGCAGTTGGCAGCAGCCCCAAGGAATTCTCCTGCTGAGTTCCTGTGGCTCTCCAGAGCACCTGAAGGGCTGTTTGAAGCACGTCTGAAGTCCTGTCTCTGTGGTGCTCTGCCCTGCTGTGCACGTATGAGCAGAAGAGGCAAGTGTGTGAGCACCTGGCTCTGGGGTGCCTTGTTTCCACAAGAAGTCCTGTAAACCCAGGTGGAGCCTTCCGTGGGGCAGCAGCACAGGCAGAGCAGAGGGGTTCACTGGGAAGCTGTCGTACTGAGGGATGCTGTCCCAGTCACACGGGCTGGGAACTGCTCCTGTGGCTGCAGAACAGGTACCACGCACTGCTCAGAGTGCAGAGGTGCTCAAAGGAGGGCTGAACACACAGAGTGTCAGTAATAACGGGGGGTGTAGGGGAGGAGTATGAGCTTTTATGAAAGGCAAGTGAAAATGAGGTGTTCAATTTTATCCTGCCTAGGGTTCAATGGACTATGAAATGTCAGAAAAGCCACCACACCTGCTGGAGTTCACAGATGACTTTATGAAAGAGATCACGTGTGAATGTAGGATGTCTTCAGTTAGCTTCCTTGTAGCACTTCTACTTAAATGCAAGATTTACTAATGAGACATCACCACCAGTGCTCTGGCAGACACACGGTGCTTTAGTCTCTTACTGGTTGTCACTATTTGCAAAGGATTTGAAGACAGGGAACATGTTGATTAAAAATAGAGTTCCTGGAAACTTGGTGGAGGGAAAAGTGTCAAAGAGGTGCCAGTGTTGAAGCATGAACTGTGTAGGTATGAAAAGAGCTGATTATCAGTGACTGTCAGGCCCAGCTGGTGTGGACCAAGAGCCTTAAAGCGACTCAGCAAATGGCTGTGGTTTATAACATATCACTTGCTGTTGGAACTAGAAGAAAGACTGTGACCACAAGCTTTCAAAAGAGCTTCAGAAATAGTCTGACTAACCACAGGCTGGCAAGTTTAACTTCATTCCAAAAGAAATTGCTAGAAGTTTTATACCATAATGAAACGAAGGCAGCTGATGAGGTTCCCAAAAACCAAACACTGGGGGGAACCAGCTGCTGTAATATTAAGAGAAACTGTTAGCAAGAATTGTTCTTAAAACTCCAAAGGAGCTTATAAGTGAACAGACAGGTGTGACACAGTTCATGTAAAACCATGCAAATGTTGGTTGAAAAGAACTTGGCAGATCATCTAGTCTAGACTTGGGCTCAGAGTGAGGTGGGTGACGGAGCTACTTCAGGTCAGCCCTGGTATAGCCAAGTCTTGTAAACCTCTGTGGGTGAAGATTTCACAGCCTCTCCAGTTAATCCACACCAGTGCTGTACTACTCTCCTAGTCATGGAAATAAAAAAAAAATAAATCTGTACTTGCAAATTAAAACTTTTCAAAATAAAAATTTAAGTCTTCGTATCACAGGCTGCATCCGTGATGTTACTTTGTTTTCAATACAGCATGGAATTTAGGAGATAGCAAGACAGAGGCAGATACCAAAACCAGCTTCTTTACCTTCTTTTCTTTCACTTTATACCCTGAATAGAAATTCCAGCCAACGTGGAATAGTCAGAAGAGGTTAAATAGCCCAGAATTCCTCAGCATGGAAAGAAATAATGACTAGAGATAAATGACTGGGAACAAAACACTCAAATATGATGTGGAAAACATAAATCAGAAATTATGCTTTCTCCCAGAGCTTTCCTTCATTCTTACCAGTGGGAGTGCAATTACCAGGGAACAGAATTTAAAACAAGCACGAGGAAGTACATTTTGACACAGCACAGAACTAAACTGTGGGACTTGCTGCCCCACAATGCTGGGAACTGTTTGTCCTGAGCATTTTGCTACTAAGCATTGGCCTTTGCATACCAGGCAGCTAAAACTCCCAGCAATGCATGAGGGAGTAGTGGCAGGTTTCTCCTCCCTCCGATGTCTAC
The DNA here is from genome assembly GCF_000691845.1 of Merops nubicus. Taxonomy (NCBI): domain Eukaryota; kingdom Metazoa; phylum Chordata; class Aves; order Coraciiformes; family Meropidae; genus Merops; species Merops nubicus. Next base: position 22,577 of record NW_008580835.1, on the reverse strand, counting down.
ACGAACTCTCCCCCCACCATTTACTGTGCTGTTTAGTTTGTGGCAGCACATACGCTCCCCAGGGTGTCCGTGCTGCAGGAGCAGCTTTACTTGGAGCCTAATTCCTCAGTTACCCGGCAGTACCCCAGACACCGCTGTGCTTCGGGATTAGCTGGGCTTAAAGAGTCGTGTCCCCGCCCCGCAACCGGAGGGTGGCAGATGGGCCAGAGCCAGCTCCCCCGCGGGGCAGAGAGAGGGGTTCCACCCCCTCCATCAAAGACCTCTCCTTCCTGCGGCTGCTCACCCCTATAAATAATTTCGATTCTTTTCAAAAATAGTTTGAGTCCCTTCTGAATAATCTGTTACAGTCAGACTGCATTTCCAAAAATACTAAGCAAATAGCACAGCCAGTCAGACATGCTGTGGCAGCAGATTTTGCTCACACTTTGACCCTGGGTAGAGTTCCAGCTTCTGATGGCTGGAGATGGCTCCACTTCACTTGTCATACATATCCCCTTGAGCTGTTCAGGTCACATGAAACCCGGCTGGTGTGAAACTCCTTAGCTCCCCTTTCTGCTGCTCATGGCTTGGCACATCACGTGTGCCTTTTGGGGAGCTCAGCTGCTTCTTTAACTCTCTTCTCCCTGCGGCTTCCTCAGCGTGACAGGGAGGGGGGGTCTGAGGTGGATGTCCAGCTACAGAGATGGGAGAGGGGCAGCTGGAGCTGTGGACACGCTCCCACACACCCTACAAAACGCCCAGGGCGATGTGTATGCTGAGGGCTGCAGCCTGTGTCCCCGTGAAGCGGCAGCGCTGAGCTCAGCCCCTGCCCTGCCCCGCACCGCTTGTTCCGAGTGCACCCAGCCATGCACAAGGGCTTTAGCACAGTTAGGAGAGTCAGCCTCTAAACCAGACTCCCTAAACTTAACTGCGTATGGAAGCGACCCAAATTCAGAGAGCAGCTTGCAGAAATGTACACTGCTCTGGTGCAAGTCCAGCTCTGCGTTAATTATTAAGGACTGGCAATTTCAGTCAGTGTTTGCAACAGATTCCACGTGGCTGAAACCTTGTTGCCATGAAAGTTCATCACAATGTCAAGTATTTAATTGATTTTAACCATTATTTTAAAGGTGTTATTGCAATTAGTAGAAATGCTTGTAAAAACTTCTTTGATTCCTTTCCTGCCCCCTTCCCCCAGGGAAGGCTAAACAGTTGTGTGAGTTTTAGCCACGCCTTCGAACATCACAGAGTGCCAAGTTCACCCAGGACATCCATGTAAATCCAGAGAAAAGGGGAGGCAGGAAGAGCTGGTTTACAGGAACATGGAGATTCTTTCCAAGAAATGTATAAATATCTCAAGTGAAATTCAACAAATAATCTGCTATTCTGCCACTAAGAAGTGCATACATTTTAAAACAAGGAAATTTCAAACAGTAATTCCCCCCACCATGATCTTTCTTACAAACCCCATATTTTAAAAAACCCTTAAACAGTTGGCAGCTTTTATGACCATTTGCCTAAACTCATAGACTGATTTACATATAAGAGTACATTACCATGACAACTTTTAAATTTTGCTAAATACTCTTCTTAGTACTTTTTTTCCCCCTCCCTGTGCTTTCTTCAAGAAAAGTGAATCTGTAGTCTGGAGCCTCCTCCACACACAAGGACCTTCAGCCTGCATCTCTGAGTGCATGCTGAGTACCAGTGTGACAATGTACAGTAGATATAAAGCATATTACCCTCAAAATTTTCTTTATGAAGAAAGAAGAAACAAATCATATCAAAAAAGCAAAAAAAATATTGCTAGTATAATTGAAATCTTAAGTCTAATCTAAGAATTGTTATTAGTCCAGATCTAATTATTACAGAAAAAGAAAAAAACCACTTCTATACAGAAAGAATTGCAATAATAATAGAAAAAGAATGCAGTTAAAACTGTTATACTCACACTTCCCAGCTTCTTCCCCCTTTCCTAATGTGGTGCTCATCCTGTCACTGCTTCTTGGGGTCCTCAGGTTGGCAGCTTCAGCCTAGTGGTAGAGGTGCTAAGGCTGGTCACCAGCATATCTTTTGTTGGGAGGTGTGGGATGTTTCATCACTGGTTTGCAACTCCATGTGATACCTAAATTTACCACATATGGTGTGTCTTCCATATGTTAGAAACTTGTTCTTTGTTCTTTTATCCGTAAAGAGGTGGGTATGTGTTTCTTTTTAATGGAAAACATTTTTTGATTTGTTATAGCTGTGTGATCTCCAGTGGCAAGCCTGTGCCTCATCTTTTGTCACCTTGTGCCTAGACTCCTCCCCACTACACCCTGTGCCTCTACCTCTCAAAGCCTCTGCTATCATCCCAGGCCTGTATTTCTCCACACTACATCATTATGTTGGTTGTGAGCATCTTGTTTTGCACAGAACAACTACTTTTTACTCCTGTCTGTATACAAATATAGTTGTACCATACAAGGATAAGCAAAAGTAAACACAAATCATCACCATGTGGGCAGAAAAAGTGCTGTTGCAGCTAAGCCAAGTTAAAAGAAAACTTGCAGGTAGGCTGGCAAACATTCAGCCAAAGCAAGCCTGGCAGGACTCAGTGCAGAGGCCCTGCAGACTCAGTGCAAACACACGACCTGTTACTGGCAGTGGCAATACCTGATACAGGGCTACAGGTTATGAGCAGGCACCTGCTGCGTGGGCACAATGCAGTAGGTGAAGCAGCAGGTAGTGCTGCTGTGCTACATTCCAGCTGCAGTTCAGCAGTGCCTGCCCTGCTGACAACCAGCAGGCTGTACAGGTGTGGAGCAGCAACATCTGGGACCTTCATTACTGCTCATACAATAAAAGAACCCAGCTCTGTGTTATGGTCTTGCTCCAAGCTGGCTTGGCAGATGCTCGAGTGGAAAAATAACTTCCTGGTGAGATCAGCCTGTTCAATCCAGGAAAAGGAGAAGAGCAGCCTGTCTTTAAAACAGATGATGCAACAAAATGATGCAATTCTTCTGCCTATCAAATAACTGGGTAAATCCTCAGTCTGTGCTCCACATGCTTTCTTAGATTTGGTTACCTCTGTACTATGAGAGTAAAAAATTCTTTACAGAGGAAACGCTGCTTTCACGAGTACCAGGTTCTAAGCTTTTAAAAATTAATACTATGTAGAGAACACACTTTGTTTTTATAAAAAGGCTGTTGAAACAGTCTGAGTTTTAGACAGATTTTAAATAACCCTTTGCATATTTTCAGGAGCAGTGCCTGGCTTCCACGGGAAGCAGCCTGAGGCTGGGTTTCTCTCCGTAGCTACAGATAAGCTTTTCCTCCATAACCAGGGAAGGGAAGCAGCCCCTGTAGGCCTATAGCCAGGAGGGTTCAAGGCACAGGTTGGCAGCTGGGAGATGGTGGTTTGTGCTCCACCAGAGGTCTCACAGCTAACTTTGACCAAATGTCTTCTGAATTCCCCACCCTGGGGCACTCCATGAAGTTCATCCAAGTAAAAGAAAGGCAGACTACATCAGTTCAAACTTCATTAAATCTGCAGAATGGATGCTAAGCCCATGCTTTAAGTTTAATTCACAAATGGGATTGAGTAAAGCATTTACCAGCTCTCCCTGACCCAAATCCCCAGAGGCTCACTGCATTTGCTCACGAGTTGAGTTTAAATGTCTCTGCAGACCTGCTTCTTCTAGGCCAGGGGGGCCGCTGCTCGCCCTTTCCCCTCCCACCGCACCTCAGCGCCCACAGCCCCTCAGGGAGAGCTGAGGCAGCTGAGTGAGTGACTCATCAGGGGGAGGTGCAGGGAAACGTCAAATGCGTCTGCTCATCTTAGTGTAGCCCCTCGCTAAGCTGGGGGGATGTTACCCCGTAGTCTGCAGTGCCATGCACGTCATGGGGGGGGTCCTCCCCAGCTGCAGCCACCCCTCATCCTGAAACCCTCCTGAGCGACTCCCCTCGGAGCTGCCCAGCAGTCCGGGCTGCTGCCGAAGTGCGAACAATGCTCCCAATGTCGGCGGCACCCTGAGGCGAGCGCCTCTGAGGCTGCGGCCCCGGCGTGGCGCAGAGGGATGGGGCCGAGCCCCTCAGGGCCCGCGCCATGACAGCGTAATGGCGCCTCCCCCCAACAGCCCTCAGGGCCCGGCCTGCAGTCCCGCCTACTCCCAGTGCTCCTTCCCAGGAGCAGCCCACAGCAGGAGCTGGCGAGTTCCTCAGGCAGTTGAGCAGGTGGGGCCCTCACTGTTGCGCTGGTGCTTGCAGCAGCTTCTTGCCCTGGGTTTTGGGGAGAGGTGGCAGCCCGACACTAGCACACAAAGAGGAAGGCACTTGGCCCTGCCATGCCTGTGTCCCCTGCCAGGGTGCATCGCTGTCCCCCTGCGGAGAGGCTGCGGTCGGCTTGAAAAAGTCCAGGGATTCCACTGCTCTCCTTTGCTTTTAGTACCCACTAGAGGGTGATACGCTGAAATTTTTACTTAGTAACTATGGCAGTGAGGCCCTGAATTCTTTAAACGTCAGAACTCATGATAAAATTCTGCAGTAGAAAAGGTGTTTTCTCTTGTGAGCTGTTGATGAGGCAGCCACTCCTCGGCTGCTCTCTTGGGCTGTGTTTGGGGCATGCTAGCCACAGCTAGTTGTGGATTTCCTGTGGAAACCTTTTCCTTCATGGAAAAATTGTCATCTGTTGAAGTGGAAATTGTGGGGGAAAAATGAATTCATCTGAATATAGTTGGTGTATCCAGTTTCACTAATATTTAGGGGAATATATTTCTTTGTTTTTCTCTTCTGTTTGGAAATTTACATGCTCCTTTTTGCTTGGGAGACCAGATAAAATGAGTAAAATGCTTCTAAATGTTAACATGCACATTCTGAAAGGATGTTGTGCCTCCTCTGCCCCAGAGAGGAACTGGGGTCCTCTATGCTGCTGTGTCTTGCACCTCCCTTCAGCCCTGCCTACCTAGCTATTATCTTCCCCACAGCAGCAGTGTTTGATGCCACACAGTTTACTTCTCCCCACTGTGCAGTACACAATCCTTTCATTCCAGGCGTTTTCCCATACACCAGCTGCAGATCTGCTTTCATTCTATGCAAAGCCTGAGTCTGAGGCTTGCATGTATGCCTGTGGCATGACCAGTATGACTGTGGCACAGCTAGATGTGGAAAGTTCAGCATGAACGGTACTGGTGGTTGCTATATGGTGGAAATTGCTGTAGTTTATAGATATATAGACAGTGCTGGTGTGAAACATCAGCTTTTGAGTGATCAATGTTGAAGACTCATATTTCTGTAGAGACTAGAAAAGAACTGTGCGTCTTTTGGGTGCTATTGGCTACCCAAGGTAGAGAGTTATGGAAGCTGCTTGGTGTCACATGTTACTTGGGAGCTTCCCAACACGTGGGTCAATGCTTAACAACATGATTGCTTCAGTGGCAGCTACTCCTGTATTCAACATTGTTGTTCCTGTAGGTGTGAATTCTGTGTGAAAGGTCATAAGCATCGAAAGGTAAACTAAACATGAAATACACCCTGGGCCTTAGGGATGCACTAAGGCTGAGGAAGGCACACTCATCACCCTGATGAGAAGCAAAAAATAAAACGGAGGTTGAAATGTTAATATTTGGGCCTTTAAAAAGGTTTCTTCATTGCATGTGTGCAGAGGAAATGGCAGGGTGCTCAACCCCCACCCCAAAGTGTGAGTGGCTTTGACTAGTGATCAGCATGCTCACCCCATTAAAGATTTTTGTATAAAACAGAAAATGGCCTAATCCAACACTGCAGGAACTAAGCCTGGAGATTAAGCAATTAATAATTAAGGAGGAAATAGGAGATACTAGCTGAGAAGAAAGCATGCTGTGTAAGATAGAAGTGGTGGCTGAAATGCATGTACAGAGATGATGTGACTTGGCTATTTTCTTCCTGGGCAGCATTTTGTCAAAATACCACTGAGCTGCAGATTTAAGACTCCAGTGGAATATAGATTAATAGAAAAGGATCACTCTTGCTACTGTACTCCTTAGTTTTGGAATCTTAGGAAGTTTTTGACTTCTTAAGAAGTTTCACTGCCAAAAGCACTTTGAAATTTCTATGGTTAGACAACACATTAGATGGAATATATACTTTGGTTTGTGTTTGTTTTTAAATTTTTTTTTCTTGATTCTGTGCATTACACAGGGAATGAAAAAGGCTGTAAGTGGTGCCTTGCTAAAATCTAGGCATGCAGTTTCTATTTTAAAACCCAAGTGTATGTTTTCATGTCATAATCAATACTCCTGACTTTGCTTTAGCTATATATAGTTCCTTGCCCTCTGTCCAAGACATTTTTAACTCTACTCTTCTGTTTTGAAGAAAACTGCATTGGATAAGAAACATGCTTCTAATTCAGTCTTTTTTTTTAACCTCAATGGCAATGGAAATTGAAGTTGCTCTTGAGGAAAGAGTAGTAGATGGGCCAGAACTACTTACCATCAGAGTCATAATTCATGCTGTTCACGTCTTATAATAAAAGTACAAATTGTACTGTCCTTGAAATTTCAATGCTTCCCCCTCCATTTCAAACACGGATTTGATCTGTTCATTTTGGAGAAAGAACTTGTTGTCTTCACTGACTTTAAGGTACAAATTCTTAAAGCAAAACCTGACTTCTCTAGGGATTATGAGGTAAATGTTAGCTCGATAGCAATAATTAGAAGTAGTGGCTTTGTTTCTGCTGAGTCACTTTTCTTATCCTATATGTTTCTAGGTAATAAAAGGGCTTGCCAATAATTTTTTATAGGTACTTGCAAGTACAGGATGCCTTGTGAGTAGGCTGCATTTGAGAAATTCAGTTGCAGCTGAGCCCAGTTCCTAATGATTGTGTTTATTTGTTATGGTCACAGGCACATACCAGGTGTTGTGAACTTGAGATTGACCCTGCCAAGTGGCACATCCTCCATAGTGGGGGTTTCTCTTTTAGTGAAGTGAAAGTAAAAAAGGAGGAGATAGTCCTCCTGTGGATCCATTTGTGCCAATTGTACTGTTCATGATTGCTCCCTGGCTATAGGTCCTTGCCTTCACAGCTTGTTATCCATTGCTGGCCAGCTGAGGTGTCCCTATACAACTCTAGTTCTGTGTCAGAAAAAAATGTCAGTATCACTGTGACCTCAACACGGCCAACAACCAATTTCATCAGCTCTGCTCCTCATAGCCAAGATGCTGGAGCTGTGCCCTTCTCCCTGTTTTTAACTGACATAATGATCTGTCAAAATACTGTAGTGTAAACCCAGATACAGTGTATTGCAATATTAGTGCAAATATTGCTGTCTAACACCTCCTTCTAATTACAGTTTGCATACAGGAATATTTTAAGATGCAGAGAATTAGTAGAGGAAGCAGACCTATTCCTGACCTTGGAGCTAAAGGGAAATGGCTTCACCTTCCACCCCACTCCAGAGCTGTCTCTTTGTGGTAGGAGAGAATCTGAGAGTCTTGTTAGGATAGTGGTTGTCAGCCTGGAGGAATGTCTGTGTGACTAGGAGGAGTGTGGTGGCAGTGGAGACTGGGGTTGGCAGAAGAATTGACACTGCATGAACCCCTGTGATAGAGACAGTTTCTTAGCTACTTCCTTACCCAGCTACAAAGATCCACCCCAAAACCTAAAAAGACCTCTAGAGCAGATTGCACTAATGCCTGTGTTCTGAGAGCTGTACTTCAGTGCTTCCTGTAAATTTGATGCAGTACAACATAGGAGACAAATACTTCATCAGGCTTATAGCAGTCATCAAAGTTCTTGTGAGTGGTTAAGGAAAAGAAGAAGTAAAAGCTTGTCCAGACAAGCTTTACAATTTCTTTTGTGATGTGGTGCACAACAGAAGGAGAAAGTGGGCATTTTTCTGTGATAGCCATAGATTCTGAAATGAGAAACAGCAGGCAGGAAAATTCAGGCAATAAAAGATAAGAATATCTTGTCACTGTAGTGAGCTTTTAAGCCTTTCAGTCCCGCGTCTTCATAACCGAAATGTTACCGTGCATAGATGTTGTTTAGGAGAGATGTAACTCAAAGAATTTTTCACTTTGATGACCTGGGCTGATGTTCTACAACAAAGGAAGCTGGAGTAGGGAGTGCTTACTTTGATTCCTTTCTGCTTAGCTCAAAAATCTGCAGAAGCTTTACATTGTTAAGTGACTCTCAAAATTGCAAGCATCTGTTAGTGTTAGGTTTCATAGCAGAGTGTTTTCTCCTTTCCTAAGCCCCTCTGAATTTCCAGTGTATAATTTTAAAAATTCCTTGGCCTAGATCTTGATAAAAATTTTGTTGGGGAACATGGTACATGACCATAAACTACATCTCCAAGTGCAGTTGCCTCTGCCCTTCCACCTACCCCCTCTCCCCAACACAGAAAGGCAATATCCAGCTTTTGTGTTAAAATAAAGGACAATGTACTTCAGAGTAAAGTCTCTGAGAACTATCTGCAAACAGGTATTTCCTTTAGCATAAACAGTGTGTGGCCTACAGTTTGCAGAGCAGTGGCAGCTGCTGGCATGTGTCCCCCCAGGGTTGTGTAGCTCCTCACTAGCTCCCTGTGCTTCTCACCTTCCCCATGCAGACCTGCTCCTGGCAGATGTTCCCTAGTGAGATCTGTTGGAGCAAGAACAGAGGTGGTGCAGATGTATTTGTGTGTCTCTCTCCTCCTACCTTTCACATCTTGTTTCTTAATTGCCAGCTCCAGAGCTTAAAAACAAGTGATTGTTTTTGGAGGAAAAACAAGATACAGAAATGATGCTAAATGAACAAGCTCATTGCTGACCTGTTTCTTTGGAGAAGACATTGCAAGACCAATTGGCCAAGAAGTGTGAAGCAGAACTGGCTGGCAGGAGCCCCAGAGTACTCTACACCATGGCCCTTTTGGCCTTGCTTGGAAGGAGACATGGTAACTCACATCCACAGCCTTGAAACTGATCCTGTTAGACACCTTTCTTAAAAAACAAAACAGAACAAAACACAAGAGGCAGACAGCTTTTCACTTTGGTTAATCCCATGTGAATCTATTGTAAGGATACCCCTTCCCATTGTGCCTTGCTTTTCCACAGGCTCTTGAATAGAAATGAGCTGAAGACTTTTGTGAGCTTCAGCTGTTTTAGAAAGCTAGGAAAATAGGGAGAGGCTGTGACAGCTTGATCTGCTTTGCTTATTCAATAAACAGACCAGCCAGGGAATGGAAGAGTTATGAGAGATCAAAATAGGGCTGTCACTGTCCTCAGTGGCCCCTGGTGGGTTTCAGGCTTTCAGAAGAATAAGCTGCTCACTCCTGGGGTGAGGGAAAGACTCTTCCATAACCAAAACTCCCCAGCTGCTGTTTTTCTAGGTCTGTCTGCCTCCTCCTCAGATCCAGCCCAAGGCTGATGGGTGTTCAAGGGATCTCTCCTCGGGTGCAGATGTATTATCACCCTTCAAGATGCACACCAGTCTTGCAGTGATTTACTTTTTTCTCTGCATTAACACAGAAAAACAAAGGGGAAGAGAAAAACTTTGGTGCCACTGAATGGATTAGGAAGGGGTGGAGCTTTTCGTAGCAAACTTCCTGGGTTGAGCTTGAGGAAATGATGCGTGGGCTATTGCACTGTCTGTCTGCTCTGTGCTTCTCTATCTAATACCCTATGAACCTGTGAATTGCACTGAGCTGAATTATCTCAAAGACAGTTTCTGTAAAGGCCACAGAAGCTGGTGGCTGAATAAAGGGGAGCAATACCTCAATGGGTTCTCCCACAGAAGGCAATACTGAGGGATTTCAGGTCCTCTGTGTTCTCTTTGCCACCAGCCAACTGTGCAAGCAGCACAGGCTTAGTCCTGCACTGGCTGACTCTTCCTGTGGAGTTATCACAAAAAAAAAAAGATGGAGCTGCTGCTTCTGCTAAGAATGAGGATAGTGGAGGTGGCTCTGAGCCAATACAAAGCAGCATGTGCTTGATGCCACTGTTATTGTAGTTTCTAAGGGAGCAATAACTTATTTTGAGCTACTAGATTTGAGAAATCCAAGCACCTTTAAATCAGCCATGCTAACAACTTGTATGTTTCCACTGTCTAACTCCACAGCACTCAGAGCCTTTGGAAATTTCAGATGGTTCCCTCCCCCATTAGTTTGTTTTGTCTGCTGTGCATGGCTGCTGCATAAATATGTCTTTAGTGTTTTCAATTTTTAAAAAAGACAAGAATAACGTCAGTGAAAAAAGCATATTTGAAACAGCCTCCAACGTTAGAGAAACCCCTACTGCAAGAGAAAATGCTAAACAGTAAAAGCAAAATATTCAGATTAGGAGGGGAATCGTTTCAGTATTACTGCACTGAATATCAGTAGTGAGACTTGCAGAATCTATGTGCCACTGAAAATTAGCTGCTTCTCTTTTCTTTTTTTTTTAAAGCAGAATTGCAGCAATCTTCTAGACAAACTCCACATTTGCACCAAAGTGATTATTTCAGGCCTAGGAAAAGGATCACAAACCCTGATACATCTGGGAGGTTTTCTGGCAGCAGAAAAATGGAGATTTTTTTTTTTCACTCTGTGTACTCAGCAGAATTGATAAGAAGGCCACTGAAAATTAGCTGCTTCTCTTTTCTTTTTTTTTTTTAAAGCAGAATTGTAGTAATCTTCTAGACAAACTCCACATTTGCACCAAAGTGAAGAGATTATTTCAGGCCTTGGAAAAGGATCACAAACCCTGATACATCTGGGAGGTTTTCTGGCAGCAGAAAAATGGAGATTTTTTTTTTTCACTCTGTGTACTCAGCAGAATTGATAAGAAGTGAATGTATCTGCTGAATTTTGGTCCATCCTCATCAGCTCTGCTCTCATTACAGTCCCAGAAATGTTCTGGGAGGTTTTCTGGCAGCAGAAAAAGGGAGAGTTTTTATTTTTTTTACTCTGTGTATTCAGCAGAATTGATAAGAAGTGATTGTATCTGCTGAATTTTAGTCCACCCTCATCAGCCCTGCTCTCATTACAGTCCCAGAAACGCAGGGCTTGGGAGGAGGCAGCGTTTGTGTTTCCTATTGCCCTCTACAGGGTCTCAGAAGTAAAACACCAGCTTAAAAGTAGGGAAGCGCTTTGTATTAAACATGAAGCAGCAGCAATTTGTTTACCTCTGAACACTACACTGTTGCCTTTCTACGGCTAAGCTGGAAAATTGCACAGTAAGTAACTCACTGATTAAAAAAGCTTTTAAATAGCCGTAAAACTCCACAGTGATCCTTGCTGCTTTCTGTTCTCACTGGGTGTGCTGCAAAGCCAGTGATACTCTGTGTTTTGTGAAGCTGCAGCAGGCTCAGATTGCTAACACTTCCCTTTCTCCTCCGGCCTGAAAACAAGAGTCCTTCTTTTTATAGCATTGCCATTTAAATCTATGCAATTGTTTGAGAAATCAGCATATTCCTATATGTCAAACAGTACTTTTTAGTGTGAATTTGACTCCACTTCCAAAGAGCCAATCCCATTTGAATTCCCATTGTAATTCATGCATGGAAGTTTATTCAGGCTGGAAATGTGCAGAGTAGCTTGGGTGACATGGAGACAAACATTACAGCCCTGAACAGGAGTCCCTTACAATCAGTGGAAGACTTCTGCTCTTCACCTCCATAAATCCTGAGTCTGATCATTATTTGCTTTCTTTTTGGAGGAAAGTTTCAGGCAACTACTTACACGTTCACATCTCTGTTATGCTCAAGATGTCCCTGTGGGCAGCTATAAAGATGGGACATGATTCAGCTCTGCCTCAGCATTCTTATGGGCTGGATCTTTTTCCCAATATAGGTAGGGCTGGTATTACTTGGTATTACTTACACCAGTTTCTGTTACAGGAGTATCTGTTTAATGATTTATAGCTCAAATAAAACATTTGGTCTAAAATTTTTCATACTGGTGATTTTTTTTTTTCCTGGAATAAAAACATTTTTTAGTAGTAGCAGTAATCTCTTATTTTGGAACAGAGACTCATTATAGAGAAGGAATGGTGCTTCATATCAGGGAAAACTATTTACCTCTGTATCTAACTGAATGAATTTTGAATTATCAAAACACTGGAGTTTGTGTTTCAGCAAAGATTGGCCAGAATGTAGCAGCTAAAATTTCTACACACATTAAGACTTAGTTTGTAAAGTATCTAGTGAGCAATAAATTCACATCCCCCTCATTTTGTACTTATGTCTTGTGTAATCAAGCCCTGAGTCTGCTGAAAGTCATGATGCTTATGAAAAGAGAAGTCAGAAAATGGGTATTAGAACAGTACAAACGTGAAGCTCTAAGCAGTATGACAAAACACGACATGTCTCTAGTGAGCAATAAATTCACATCCCCCTCATTTTGTACTTATGTCTTGTGTAATCAAGCCCTGAGTCTGCTGAAAGTCATGATGCTTATGAAAAGTCAGAAAATAGATATTAGAACAGTACAAAGGTGAAGCTCTAAGCAGTATGACAAAACACGACATGTCTGTTGGCACAAGACATTTTATTGCCAGCCATTGCTATAACATCAGAAGACCATTGAAAACCAATGCTGAAATCAGATCTGATTCCTACCAATATGTTCTTTCATGTTTTGGACTTGGATAATATTGGGCCATATTCAAACTGAAAATTGGTTGTTTGGTGCTTATCTCAAGGCAGAGTTTTCCTTTCTCACATAGATGAGTAATTCAATTTGTTTTTAAATCTCTCTGAGCAACTTTGTAATACTTGTGGTGTTTTGACAAAAGCTACTCTTGGCATCCAGGCAAAGAGGGTGAGTACACATCAAAACAACTGTACCTATCGTCTGGCACCATTAAGAGAAGAGACTTAAGGTCTCACACCAGACAGTTACGTAGATAGATTGCTGTTGACCTTTTAGGATATGGGTAGATGCAGTTTCTCTTTCAAGAAAGATTTCTTGTCATGTAGGCAAGGGGCAGGGAAAATGTGAGCCAGTCTGTTGCTATTTATTCCCCAGCCATTTCCTTAGGGCCCTCTGCATTGGCTTTGTTAGACCTGTTACTGCCAGATATTCATCACAGGATTTATTTTTCCATTTCAGTCTTCCTGAAACTGTGACAATGAGTTTATTTTACTACCTTAATTCCTTCAAAATACGCAAGTTCAGAACTTGCAAGTGTGTGTTTCAGGATGATTTCAGAAGGGCAACTAAATTTGCAGTTGTATTTTGGAAGACAGGATCATTGTGTTATCTCTTTCTTGTACTGTAACAGGTAAATCTGTGACACAAACCTTCATTCCATGTCATAACTGTGCTGAGAGTGACATTGGAAATACCATTTAAACTATTTAAATCCAAGTAGTCTGTAATGCTTCTCAGGTGTCAGCTATGATGTCAGGCTCCTTACTTAGAATATCCTGTGATAAGTTAACCTGTAGGTTGAATTTCTGAATCTACTCCAATTTTCCAGCTGTTTTTTTTCCCCCCCCCACACTTTTAATAGTAGAACTCTCTGTAGCTGCTGAACTGTTATTTCTGTGGAATAAATGACTCTGCAAGGTCTGTTTCATTTTGTTCCTTTTACTGACACACTGGTTACTGAAGCTAGCATATAGTGAGAGCTACGCTTGGCTCCTGCCCTCGTCTGTAATCAGAAAGCTAATAATGTACCTTTAAACTCTTTTCTTTCTTTATCACTCTTACAAGATGGAAGTGGATCAATAGAGAATTCTATTGCAAGCCAGGCTGGTGTTGTGATCATAATGGCTACCAGTTGAATCAAGGAAAACTAATTCACTCCAATTGCTTATCTATTGTGGTTATTTTTAAGCATTCTGCTTCACAAAACATCTCTTCACATGAATGCATTGTAAAGGAAGTACCACAAAGCATTTTGTAGCATAGAATGGGTTTCTTTGGCAAGTGAGCGATAGCTCAGTGCCAGAATGAAACATTCATTGGTTGTACACAACCAGGGAAACCCTGGTGGTCCCACTGGGATCAGTTACAAATTTTGGGTCATTTGCAGATGAGTGGCTGATCAAGTAGTTAATCAGGCATGTACACTAACAATAGGAGACCTCTGTCTCCTATAGGAGTCTGAGGACATAGAGTGGGGTCTTGTCCCACTTGAATAGTTCTTCCATTAAAATGACTCTATTACCAGCTAGATTTCTCCTTGCTTGTTTTCTCTTACATGAACATCCATTGTGTTTCCTTTGCCTTTTAATGACCTCACAATTGATCTATTCTCTCTTTGATCATGGTTAGCTGACCAGGGTCACAGGCTGTGTGTCAGTGTTCCATTGCAGTCACCTACTTGTTGGTTTTAGTTGCTGATAATTTCCTTAGGCTCATTGTTACTAATTTCCATGGATTTATTTTAAGTGAGGAGATCAGAAACAGAGTTGAATGTCAGATCTTTACCAGTAATTAGGAGGAAGAGGGAAAAAAGGAAAACCAAGTTGAATTTCTGAGCTGTAAAAGGCAAAATGTAAACTGTGCCCCTAAAGTAACAAGTGATTTTAGTTTTAAAAAGCTTACCAACAAAGTTGTCATTTCAGGCTTTGTATTATTTTTAGTACCAGCAGCTGAATTTGTTTCTCTGACTGTTCAGAGACACTGAACTAGTTCTGTTTAGAAAATTAAGACTTTAAAAGAAAGTTACTAATCCAATCAACCAGTTAGTTTTAAAAAGCTTACCAACAAAGTTGTCATTTCAGGCTTTGTATTATTTTTAGTACCAGCAGATGAACTTGTTTCTCTGACTGTTTCAGAGACACTGAATTAATTCTGTTTAGAAAATTTAGACTTTAAAACAAAGTTACTAATCCGATCAACCAGTTAATCACTCCAAAAAGTAGGTAATGATCTAGATATCCAGTGTGTAGTCCTGGTGATTCACTTGGCAATTATAGCCTCCTTGGGCTGAGGTGCTGCAATATTTTCTCACCTGCAACCTTTTGTCATCTTTTGTTTCTTTCACCTCTCCTGCGTACAATTTTAACTGACACGGGGCATAATAATTCTTGAATAAAAAAACTTGAAAATATTTCTCTTGAAAACTAACATATTAAGTTTGCATGTTGTTCTCTTGCCTAAATATTATGGGAGAGGGTCAATGGGAACTGTTTGCAATAGCTGAATAGCCCAATGAGTTGTGATTTTCTAGGCTCAAATGACTGTTGCTTCAGTAGGTAGATTTCTGTAGCACACTTGTTTATTTTAAGCCTATTGAGTTAATAATTTTCACAGCTCATTCAATCTTTTTCTAATAAGTGACTTTCAAACATTCACAAATGTACAGATGGTGCTGGAGGATGTTGCTTTGTTGGAGATAAAACACAGTTATGTCTCACAGGAGAGAGAAATTTTAATCCTTATAGTCCTAGTCATGAGCCTGGGTCAGCCACTCTAACTGCCTTCAGGCAGTCTGGGCTGAACGCTGCCAGTCACTTCAGTTTTTAAACTTGAGACACAAAGGAATGAAAAGCTTCTTCATGTTCCACACGGGGCATGCTGTGTGCATGATCCCACTGGAGATCTTGCAGGTTTTCAGCCACACCCAGCCAGCATTTAGCCTTCTGCACTCATGTCACAGCCTTCCTTGGTGAGCACTGTAATGTGGGAAAGCTGAAAGGAAAGTACAATGACTTGGCTTTTCCCCATCTTGTATGATTCTCCTCACCTGCTTCCTCTGTCTTACTCTTCAGAAATGCTCAGTAGACCTGAGGAATTCAGTGTGTTCAGTAGGGTAAATTTGATCCAAAATGCTGCCCCACTGTGTGTCAGGGGATAAATTGAATGTAGCTAAGGCTCTAGCAGTTCAGTTTCCTCTCATTTATGAGTGGAGATTTAAAACTAACCAATGAAACATTTCTCCTACACACTCTTGGCTTCTGCTGATACTTCAGAGTCAGTTTCTTCAGTTCTAAGGTACCTGCATATGAGCTGGGGCAGCAAAAGATGCATACATATTCTGTTGTGAGTGCTTACAATTACCTTACAGAAGACAATGCATTTTATGTGTATCCTCCAGGGTTCCTTAAAATGTGCTGATCAGCAGCTGTGCTTGCCTGTAAACCAGTTCAGCAGAACAATTGTTAAATAAAAACACAGCAGAACACAAAGCAGACTTATCGTAGGACTGGGGGTTTAGTTTTCAAAAGCATCCAGAGAATTTGGGAAAACAAATCCCGTTGTGAGAGCCAAAGGGATTTGTACAGTTAAATACTTTAGCAATTTTGGGAAAATCTGCTTCTAAATGAATAAATACAGGGAAACTGTACAACAAATCAGTGTATTCACTCCCAAGGGAAGAAAACAAGTTCAGGAAATATATAAACTTCACATGGCAGCGAGTAAAGCAACCTGAAAAATTGCAGATAGTGGAAGAAAGAAAAAAGACTCCTGAGTTCTTTTTTATTAAAAAAAATATTTCTTTTTTTTTTTTTTAAGACTACCTATCATAACTGATGGCTAAAGACTGGATTGATCCTAACAGTAAATGCTGTGACTTCAGAAGTTCAAATTTCACTCCTGATGTTTTAAGAAAACAGATTTGGGGCTGCCTGGAGTATATAAATCTCCATTATCCTGCAGCAGATGTTGTCTCTTTCACTGCTGCCTTTCATTTCAAGACTATATAACACTGGTTTTAATATCCAGCACAACTCCATAAATTGCTTACTTGGGAAGATGATGTTTGCATAGGCTGGTGTTGGCCACAATCTGTCAAGCAGAGTCTAACTTGGATCATTTGTAGTCTGATATAAATACGTGTCTTAGCTTCTCTTTCCATGCTTTCTGAACCTGTCCAGCATGATGGCTTCATATGTTCAAATTTTCTCTCAAGTGCATTTGTTCAAAAAATGAGTCTCAAGTGGAAGGAGTTTAGTTTATTTCTAAATAAAGGTCAAGATTTCTAATGGGTAAGGGTGTAAGAGAAAAAAAATGGTTATAAAGATGAGAAATCAGGGCAAACCTGTCACTTTCTCTGCACAGACTGGTGAAAAGAGATGTTTGGACTTATTTTTTTCCTTCTGCACAAACATTGCCCTTGTAGCTGTTGTACTGGATAACCAGATGACTGTTAGTTTTGTTGGAAGCAAGTCTAGTCAAAACTATGCAAAGAGTAGATAGATCTCCAGGTTTGTGTTTATGCTTTTTTGGTGACTTTATTTATTTTTTCATTTCATGGAGTGTGATGTGGCAGCATCAAACCCTCCTTATCATGACAGCTAACTGTTAGCAAAGTTTGAAGGACATTTTGTGCTCACTGGTGTTTAAATAATTTCTGCCATCTTTCTCTGACAAAAGGGATTATTGCTCTGATACCTTCATAATTAATTATATAATTTAGTAGAAAAACAAACAAGCATATACCCCAAATAAATTAAATTACCCCCTCGGCAGTCCAGGAATCCTAAATATCTACAGTAGGAAATACCATGAAATAGAAGACAGGTTCTTCCACCCTTCCAGCTAATGAGCTAGTAGAAGATACAGCTTATGGAACAGACCACCCATGTAAACAACAGCAACATAATATTTTTTTTTTTCTCAATTAAAAATATCTATTCCTTACCTCTAGAATAAATAAAATCAATAGAATTGATTCCAAGATCAGCAAATCTAGCAGTGTACTGAATGTGGGGCTTTGACACTGCACAGCTCTGCCATACTGAAGAATAAAAGATGGTGACAGAGGTGGAATAGGGTTACTTCAGTACCTTCCTAGGCATTTACTGGACTCTAGAACATTAAATAAAATAGAGCAACTGCTGTCAGGGCCCAGTAATAACAGGAAGAAAGCAATTTTTGAGAAAAAAAAAAATGGTGAAAAGAGAAAGGGAAGGCACTTCTAACTCTTGAAATGGGGAATTTTTAACAAGGCAGTGAAGTTCTTTAAGGCAAGTTGTAGTTGCATCAGCCTGGAACTGTAGTGTTCTAAGGCCTGGAGTTTCTAGAAGGTCTGTAGGAATTGCAGGCAGCAAGAAGAATGGAGGAAAAAAAGCAGAGATGTGAATCACCTGTCTGAGGGAGAAAGCTGAGAAAAGATGGATGTTTTGGGGGCAGGATAGACCAGGCCTGGGGAAGGATCTTTCAGTCTCTTTAGCTCAATGGCCTCATTTCACTCAGCCTGAGTGAATGAAGGACCAGAGGGAGGGCGTGATGTTCAGTTTGAGAGGTTGGTTATGAACTTTTAGACAGCAAAGAGACAACAGGAACAGAAATAGTCAGCTGGGAAAAGATAGCTTCTGTTTTGAGGTCTAGGAGCTTCCTTTGTGACTGGGAGAAACAACATAGTAGTTTCTGTGATAAGTCAGAAAAGATGAAATTTCTAGTTTGGGAAAAATGAAAACTGGTCAGTAATTGAAGCCACAGGACTGAGCCACTAGACTGTCACAGAAGTACTTCTATATGTGGTCCACAGTTTTTATTCTATCTGAATTTTTCTCTATGCAAGAAAAATTTTCTTTAGAACCTGCACAGGTGTAAGTCTGTAAAATTTTCTACACCAAGACACCTACCAAGAGCAAGGAGACCAAGGGAAATGTCTGACTGTGACTGGAGAGAGATATGGTTGAGGAGCACAATCCTGCATGTGCATGTGGCTGCCTAACTCCACTTTAATACAAGTTTAAAATACAGCATTTCACTGAGGAGATGGACAGCTTTGAATATGTGAGATGAAAAGGGTTAAAAATCTGTTCTGGACAATTAATCTGGTGGCACTGTATCTTGAAATGAGCTGTTTTATCTATGTGGCTGAGACAACAGAGGTGTTGGCAGTACAAACTATGCTGCAGTATGCCCTTGCATTACTGTAGAAAGTGAGAAGCTCTCTGGAGGCAAGAGAGCAGTGAGTCTTCAGCTCATTCTGCTGTTGACAGCTTGTCTGAAACTGCCAAAAAGATTCTAACTAGTGCCAGCTATTAGTCCTGAGAGGGTCTTCAGAGAGGCAAATGTAAGGGGACTGCTTTATTTTCACAGTTGCTGTTGTCAATATTTTTTCATTCATCCAGAGGGGATAAAACTCCCTTAGTTATGCCAAAAAAAAAAAAAAATAGGTGCAAGGAGTTAATTATTTAAAATTCAAAGGGAAGATTATGTGACTTAGCATTTGATCATGGAGGCACACAGAATTAAAGAAAAGGTACATGCCTGTGCACATCAGACCTTTGACTTTCTAATCCTGCCCAATTGCTGCAGTCAGGATCATAGAGATTATTTTTGTGAGCTGTTGCTCAGCAAAAGCAAAACAGATCAACCATAGTTTGTGGAATTAGATCACCCCTGTCCTGAGGCATCAAGCACAAAATACAAAGCTTCTGGCAAAACCAGAGAGAAATATAACCAGCTTGTCCTCCTTAAATCTAAGTGAGGAAAGTGCATCTGGTGTAGCCATAAAATAAGAAGCGACTTGTTTTAAAAGGGGGGAAAAAAGCATCAATTTGTCACTCTGGAGTTACATTTTCTGCAGTGCAGAATCACTGTAGGGATCTCAGCAGTCAGGGATAGAGAGAGACTGTTAATTGAGTCCGTTCCCCTGCACTCCTGGGCATAATCCCCTGATGCAAATACAGGGTTTATTAAGGTTGCAGTGTACTTGCTATGTGAATCAGACCTCTAATAACACCATCCCTGCTGCTCTGGAGGAAGAGTGCTGCTCCCCTTTGGAGCTGTGCTGTGGATGGCTGGGCACCAATGCTATACACACGCAAATGGAGCAGACCATGGAAGTGAACACAAAACAATAAGAAAGGCTGCTTGAAAGAAGACATTAATGTTCAGCTTACCTGCAGGCATTAAATGATTTTTAGATAGGTCAGTATTTGATAAGAAAACTGAGATGTGGGACAGTCTCCCAGCAGATCTTGATTTTGAGGTATCATCCTCACTTCAGCCTAAAGAGGAAAGCTGTGTTAAATGCCACAGGAAGTGTGAAGGACAAATATGAGAAGCTAAATTTCTTGGTTGAAGTTTATGGAAGTTGTAACTCTAGGTTTCAGTTTGACTTGGTGCCAGGGTCCATAATCCAGGGAAAAAATCCCCAACCCTCAGAAAAGAGCTCCTGGTGAGGATGTTAAGTTGGTAATTCAAAAATCAAGACTCTTAATCACTAACAATTTTTTTTTAAAAAAATCAATCTTTGGTATAAATCCTGCTGCCAATTGCTCACCCATGTCTATACATGCAGTACTAAAAATTTTGGATCTGAAATAGTATCACTTTAAAGATTGGATGTTCACCTTTTAGATAGTTAGTATGGTCATCTTTCCCCTTCTTAAAATAAATGTGAGAGGAAACATCAAATTAATCATAGATACAAAGGCTGCCTGTAGCAAGGTAGCTCATTAAGCTTCCTTTTTCTAAGCTCTTCCAGAATTTTAATTTCTGCATTCTGTATTTTTATTTTGTTGGAATATGGGTGGGTTTCTTTTTGTTTGGTTGGTTTTTTTTTCCCCTGCAACAGTGAAATGCTTTACTGGCTCATTTGTCATCCTTTGCCCTGAAGAAAGTTCTTATCTTTGTGCTTGTGTTACATGCTAAAGTTTTATAATGCAGGTGTCTGGAGGCTTCTGGAACTTATGCAGTGGAAGATGCACATCAGAGAAAATGCACTGTTTCTTCTGAAAGCCCATCCTCAGAAATGGCACAGTTACATCCCCTCAGCCAAAGTAAACTGTTTATTTTCCATTGCTGTTCTATGGCTTATAGCACCACCTACAAGTTAGTTTCAAATTGCAGAAGCAGGCTGATGATCTTTGCACATTTGAGTACTCTTTTCCATGATGTAGCTGCACTTGCCTACTCCTCTTCAGCCTCATGAGAGCACCAGTGACTTCAGCCACACCAATCTGCTGCTGTCAAGGACACTCTGGCTCAGTGATTTTGACTGTGTGTTGGGAACCACCAAACTTCAGATAGTCCCAAAGGTCAATACAAGTGCCTGTGTCCCATTTATTCCTCAGCTCTGGATTTTAGTTAATGAGGGAGAAGGAGGAGGAGCCATGGAAGGGAGTCTTTGTTGGCATAAATGTTGTCCATATGCCAACATTTGGTAAACTAGTGTAAAAGGCCATGATGGAAGATAAGGTCCAAAGACAGTCACTATGGGCAACTAAAAGCCACCTTATTGCTCCTTCATCAAGTAGTGCTTCACACAAGGTTTTACTTCCAGCTCAAAGTGTTGTCAGTTGAACAAGTTTGATTACTTAGGTTTTGTAACCTTTTTGTGAGAGTGAAATTAGTTGCACTATGACAGGGAGATAGCTGAGCTGCGTGCCCTAAATATCAGCAGATGATTGTAATGGCTTTGGTGGAGTTTTTTTCTTCTCTGTCTTTCTCAAAGCACAATATTCCTCACGTGCTTTCATGGCACTATGTGCAGTTCAGGAAATGTTTATCTGCAGCTCTGCTGGCAGTTAATACCTCTCTCCAGTGTAGCTGACAAACTTAATTCTGATGGAAATTGTGATGATACCCTTTATTCTTTTATAAACCTCTTTTTTTATAGCCTGTTATATATATTAAAAAAATGTTATTTGTACTCACATAAATGAAAGGCACTTGCCAGTATGGATGCACTCTACAGCTATTGGAACAACTCACACACTACTATGGCAATTTTCTATTGTAGCAGTAGAAAATGAAGCCTGGGTGCATACAAGTTGTTCTTGCTGTTGTTAAGCAGGAGAGGGAGGAGATTATTCTGTTCTGTTGGAGGAAAATACGGCTTAAATTTAAAAACTTTCAGTATGCCCCTTAGTTAAACCTATGTTTACTTATTTATCCAATCTGAGCATTAATTATGGCTTGTTTGACGTATGTTCACCTGAAACTTCTTCCACAGTACCCAAAATCCAGTCCATCCAAATTCTCTCTAGTTAGATTTGGATGACAAGGCTGAGACAAAGAAAATAACTAGTGTGACTATTCCTGGAAAAGCATAGGCAAAATAAATTAAAAAAAATAATTAAGTATTCCTAGCAAGAACACACATAATCTCTCAAAGTAAAATGAGCCATTAACTTCCCCAGAGTATTACTATTAGCAGTGGGTAGCTTAGCAAAAGGATTTTTCTGCCTGGATGTAAGTCCTTCTTCATCACACAGACATGAACTTCTTGACTGAGTTACTGAGTCCTGCTGGTAAACTTTAAGAAGTATATTGTGGAGCTGCAATTCTGAAGACATTTTTAGTTTTTCTTCCCTTACCTCATTGTTTTATTGCCAAATACTTTTGGATGAGGACAGGATTTGGTATTTGAGAATTCCTGGGCTCTTGCTGCTTCTCCCCTGAGTGAAGTTATAATTGGCTTCTGACACCAGAGATGGCTGTGGGATGGGTAGTTATAAGTATCTGGTTTCAGGTGGGAAGAATAAGCAGTAGGAGCAGAAGAAAAGTCAATTAATTATACAGGTTTCATGTTAGTTACTATAGCTAGTTTCTATACTGAGAATAGCCCAGAAGCTTTGCACAGCACTTCAGGTGCTCTTTGGGATTCTGTTAATCTGGCTACCAGAAAAAGATTTGTTTTAGTAGTGTGTACTGCAGATTTTTCTGAGCTTTTAATTAGAAGAGAAAAGTAGATTTTTGCAACATAGTAACAGGTGACAACTCTAGTACAATAATTTAACAAAATCTGTTACCTGAAAATGGCGAGTT
>NW_008580834.1:0-25187 GCF_000691845.1 Merops nubicus | reverse complement strand
TCTTGCCTTTAATTTTAACCCATACCCCGGGAGTAAAGTTAAGGTCAGGAAGAAGGGAGTGGTGGGGTAAGATGTTTTTTTAAGATTTAGTTTCTCAATTTCCTACTCTGACTTGATTGTTAATAAATTGAATAAATTTTTTCCCAAGTTGAGTCTATTTTACCTGTGCAGGTAATTGGTGAATGATCTTTCCCTGTCCTTATCTTGACCCACGAGCCTTTCATTATATTTTCTCTCCCCTGTTCAGCTGAGGAGAGGAGTGCTAGAGCAGCTTTGGTGGCACCTCGCAGCCAGCCAGGGTCAACCCACCACAATCGCACAATGGCTGAAAAAGTCACTTGGGGATGCAAGAAACCTCCCTTCAGATCCTCATAGTACCTGATGTGGACTCAATTTTTTTTGACTCACATGAGCTGCCTGCACACTGGTTTAGGGAGCCAGCCCTTTACTTTTCTAATTTACCTTTACAGTGCAATAATGCAAAGCCACAGGTTTACTAGAGGAGACCTACCCCAGAGGAGACCCTGGCAGATAAGGGACTCCTTTGTGGGTGTGTGAGCCCAGAGCTTATCTTCTTGCTCTAGAGCAGTCAGAGTGATAATGACCAAAAAAAAACAAAACAAAACAAAAGAGTTCCATCCACCTACCAATTCAGTAAAACAAGAGTATCACTCAGCTAGACTAGACCCTAACGTGTTGAGTTATGTCCAGTGAGGAGGCAGGTCATGCTAGGCTAGGGAATGAATCCTAGATGAGAGTTTGCGGGAGTGATCAGTGGGGGTTTGCTGATCTCCACATTACACAAGGGTTGGGCACCCAACAGATCAGTAGGTTAGCTCGGACTGTCACCTTGGCAGGCATATTGGCAACTCCTTGGTGTCTAAGGAAATACAGGCACCTGAGGATTTAGTTGCTTTTGAGGACCTCATTTTTTCCTACTATTGAAGTTAAGTACTTTAAGTGACTGAGCAATGTCTGAATCCCTTGGCAGCTTAGTCCTAAATTGTCAGAGAGCATAATTTGTTCAAAGTATATGTATTATTTTCCATGTAAAGCGTCCTATGCCATGGCCTAGAGTTTATATTACCCCACATTGAGGAAAGGTCACGGCCATAGGAGGAATATGAGGACAAAAATTCACTTTTCAATTATGTATCCATCATTTGGTGTTGTTTAATAGTTCTGAATATTGCACAGCCAAAAAGGGCCTTTATGCACTCTCAAAAGGCAAAGATCCCCTCAAGGTCATTTAAGAAACTCTGCTTGAACATCTTGTATGAAAACATAGCAAAGGATTTTTCAGCAAAATTTTTAAGAAAGAATATTTAATACTTTGTTTTCTTAATATTTATTTCAAATACTTCAGATTCACTATGCTTTTAATACTAATGTCATACTTAAAATAAATCACAATGTGTACTTCCTGTGATCTTTTCAGAATGCAATAAAACAGATTGTTTTTAATGACTGTTCCAGCAATGAAAAATATCTGTGTTAGGTGGAAACAACAAATTGATGCTTTTTCAATTCCTTTTAATGGCACGAGGATCTTTGCAACATGCTGTGAAAAATATTCTCTTAATGATAGGCCTGTGGCACAACTTAAGGAGTCATCAAGAAATAAATGCTCTGCTGTCTGGCTGGCAGCTTGGTGTCCCTTAATTGAAGTATTATAAGATTCTGTGCAGAGTAAAGCCTCCAGGGCTTTGTAGCTAAATGGCACGGACACCTCTGATGAGACATGCAGATGAAGATGTGTCAATACAATCTTCACCAATTTGCTATAATAGCAGAGACTGATTAATTTTATAACCACGGGTGCTTCTATTAGCTAACCTAAGGAATGATTTAGACTTTATTAAGGAACTTATTTCTATCTTTTTCGAGAGACTTCTACAACATAGCTTATCTCCAAATGCTAGACAGCAACACTTTTTCTAATAAGGATTCTAAATTTATTATTGAAGGAGAGATCATGAGCGTGACTCAGTTATGTCAGCTTAGTGGGGGCAAATTTTTGTGACTTGGCAAATCAACTGTACTTAGGTTGGTGTTTCTCAAAAAGTAAAGTGTCCTGATATCCTATGCAACTGAGATGGAAGTTCCTGTATGCATTTTTAATGTGCAAAGAGGGAAATTGAAGCAACTAAATCAAAAATATGTGGCTCTATATTTTTATCTTTTTTTTGCTAGACTATAAAGGTCTTTTAATATTTTATTATAATAGCTTATGGGCATCTAACATGATTTGGTTACCATAATCAATCAACACTTTATATTTTAGGGCATTCTTCAATAAAATATGAATTACCACATGGACAATGCATTTCATGATTGCTCTGCGTGGTGCTGGCTGTGCAGTCATGCTGCACTTTCTCCCAGGAATAAGGAACCCAAAATGACTTTTGTACATTCTGGACACAGCAGACAGTTAGGAAAACGGTCTTTCTTGTCTGGATGGAAAAACCACAAACTGATCGTTATCATCAGTTTCCTTATGCATTTCTGAGAAAGACTAATGTCCATATTTTTTCCATTGCAGATACCAGCATGCCTCCCACTGTGGAAACTGTACTTTCCACATTGTACCCTGCTGCTGCCTCCTGACATGGGTCTGTTTCCTGACTGCAGAAGGAGAATGTTTTGCCATTGTGTGGAGACAAACCTCCTTCCTTATGAATGGGAAAGCCATACCAAGAATATTGGAAGCATGCTGACCTTGTCCTTTTATTTTTCTGTTTGTGTTGTTTGTGGTGGGCTTGTTTGTTTGTTTGTTTTCCAGCTAACAAGCTCTCATGCAAATAAAAAATATACTGGTCACAAAAGCCAAGTCTGCACATCACAAATTATAGCTATCAGCATTGGTATGGAGTAAACCACTTCCAGACCATGGATCAAAGCCCCAAACATACACAAACAGCAAAGAAAGCAATTCCTCTTCGCTCATCATGGTCACAGGATCTGGACACAATATAATTCAGTCTTGTGCTTGTTTATTTACAATGTGATTCTGGGATGGGTACTTACTGCATGAACTCATTTGTTACAAGGTAGGAGAGCCGCACATACCATTTGAAGCTCATTTTTTCCCCCACCAGCATAAATGTGAATGAAGGAGGGTGTTTCTTTGGAAAAGGGCTTTTTTCTCCCTTCCCCACTCCTCAGCTGGTTTTGTGGTTTTATTTTTTTGTGTGCATATGTCATTCACCATTTTTATATATTCATTTCTTACATGTGGCTGAATTCATAAACATATTTCAATGTCTATTTCTTTGAAAATTGTTCTTATTACTTGTTTCATACAGTTTCTTTTCTTTTACCAACCACTGAAATTATGAAACAATAATAAAAAATTCCTCAGTAGTCAATAATGAATTTCACTTGCTCTTATGCATGTGTGCAACTTGCTTTAATAGCAAGATTCTCCAGAATCAGAGTACTTCAGTACTTCATTTTTGCAGTGACCTGAACATTCAGCCTACAAAATTATGGGAATTCCCATTTTTTGACTTCAATGAGATCTTCTGAAGATCATTTTATTTTTAACTTTGCCTCTTGTAGGTTTGATATACATTTTTCTCATGTATCTGGTACAAGTTATACACCAGCAGTCATCTGATCTATCATGGCAGATCCAAATGCTTGCCTCTGCAGACATATTAAAAAAAAATAATCCTTCAAAGGTTTATGGGAGCCAAAGGCAACTTGCTTGTGAAGAACAGAAACAGCATCCCTTTGGAATTCAAGTAAAAACTGGTGATCACTTTTTATCACACTTGCTTCACTTTTTTTTTCTTTCCCATATACATAGCCTTCATTTTTTTCAACTGTTCTAGCTAGACTCACTATCATCCCCACAATTTCAAACTTGCAAGTCAGAACTGGAGCAGCATGTTGTCAAGAGCTAGGGCTGGGCTGTCCACTAGACATATGACAGATGCTCTCTGTTAACCCTTGTCCCTTCCCAAGGGCTAGAGAAAGGGAATGAGACTTATGGATTGGAAAACTAATACCGCTTTAAAGGAAAAAAAAATAGTATTAAATAGGTACAAATATATACAAAACTGGTATCAAACCCAACCCCCTAGACAGCAATTCCAGCACTGTCACCATTGATGATGACGATGATGTGGCAGGTACTGGGGAAGTCCCAGACTGGAGTCAGCAGCATGTGGGAACCAGATTTAGGAGCTGGATTCTGGAACTGGATTCAGAAACACACAGATCAGTGTCATTACTGACACCCGATCCCCGGGATCTCTGCCACCCAACCTCTGCCGTTGGGTACCATCAGCAGACACAGGCTTCAATGTGAAGGATGCTGCAAATGGCGTTTATTGCGCAGCTGCAATTGCTTGTATAGCACAAGCCATGCCCACAAGGCCCCTCGTGGGCAGTCTGAGCTTTCCGTTACATCGCGAGATCTTCCGCACGCCGATCCCTGCCTAGGGCGGGCTCTGCCTGTTACAACAGATCAGGATCAAAGGCAGAACAGAGTCCTGGACACCAGCCATTGAAGATGAGAGCTTGACCCTTGTGATCCCTCAGCTTTATACTGATTAAGACATAGATGGGATGGAACATCTTGATGGTCAGTTTAGGGTCACAAGTCCTGTGCAATTCTCCTCACAGATGTGGCCTTTTACTTTCTGCACCCCTAATGTGGTACACAAGATTTAGCAGTGACCTTGGTCTGCAGAGGAGCAAGTATAAGCAAGAGCCTTTCTGCATAACAGTCCTTGGTAGTAACTCTAAACGTTGAGCATTATCACTGCTAGAAGCAGACACTGCAAAACTATGCCATTAACTTCAGAAAGTGTGGTTACTTAGAAGAGACTTCACTGAAAAGTAAAATCACACAACAGCATTAGTTCTGCTCTAGCTCAAACCAAACCAGGACATGTGAAATCTAGCTGCTTTTTGTCAAGCAGGTACATGCCAGTTATATCTAGATGCTTCTCTCTGTATTTCAGGCTTGTTCCTACTGCAAAGATGAAGAATAGTGTAACTGCTTTGGGTTGCATTTGTATTAAAATGAATAAGAACCTGCTTTGATGTTCACATTTCTCACTGAATACTGCCGTGGCAGCTCCATGATCTCTTACCTACCAATTAGTTTTACCTTCAAGACCTTCTCAGGGCAATGAGTTGGAGGCTGCTGGGAAGAGGTACTGTGAAATTTATGAGGATCTATTCCCTTGTGCTTGAGCTGGGAGCACAGAGACAATGATTGGGAGAGATACGACTGAGAAATATCTTTTAAAAGTACTTGTGTGTCTGTATGTGTTTTCATTTACACATTAATCACCAGAAATATGCCTTAAAAAAATAATGTGTGGCTGGATCACTGTCCAAATTAAAACACAGGCTCTTGAGCTTGTACCTGTAATTCAGCAGTGCCCTTAACACCTTGCCCTCTGCATCCTCATGGAGAGA
The DNA here is from genome assembly GCF_000691845.1 of Merops nubicus. Taxonomy (NCBI): domain Eukaryota; kingdom Metazoa; phylum Chordata; class Aves; order Coraciiformes; family Meropidae; genus Merops; species Merops nubicus. Next base: position 19,751 of record NW_008580834.1, on the reverse strand, counting down.
CAAGAAGGAGTGCTAAGCTCAGACAGGCCCATTGGCACCATATTACACCATCCAGTGAGGCTCCCTAACCCTTGGAACGGTGCTGCGTCTAACACTCATTGAATCACTAAGCACCATTGATTTCAGCTTTCTAGAGAAGCTATTCATAAAGCCCACAGTGTATAAAAGAGTTTCTATTCTCCTTGAAAATGGTTTAATATAAATAACCAAAATACGTGTCAGTGGGAGATCTGTGAACTTATTAAGAGGTAGACCTCTTGATGTATTGCACGTAGACTGAGTGTGTATGTGTGTAGATTTAAACAATGATACATGTATTTTCAGTCCAAGTCTGGCACAGCAACACAATGGACCTCAGAGTGAGTGTAAATACACTGGGCAAATTACCTAATGTGCATCTGCATAGGGAAACCCAGAGCCCAGGCACATCATGCCAATCAGTCCTACCCCAAGGCTCCTAAAGATTGGAGAATGCACACTCATAAATGTGGACTGCACCCCCTGGTCACACAGGTGGTCTCTGGAGACCCATTTGCACTTGTCTTGGCTAGGTGTTCTTGTGTCTTCAAGGGTGACCAGAGCAGGGGAAGAAATTCTGCTTTACAGACAGAAAGCACCAACTTTGGTCCATCCTGCTTGTCAGCTGCATGAACGTGCTACTTTCTTTGGCCATTTCATTTGGTTACAGATCGTTAGCAATTCGAGCAGGCTCCCAGTGCACCCAGAATACTTCCTACCACTCTGCTCCCTTCTCACTCTAGCATGAGTGCCAGAATTTCGGCATGTGCTGGCAAGGAGGGACCTTGTTTCTTCCCTGGCTTCCGTCCTCCTTTCAAAGAGGACAGTGGTGGCCATGCCGCACCTGCTCCATGTCCACCTGGGCCAGGAGGAAACAACAAGCTCCCACTTTGTGAAAGAGCAGTGCACTGCCTCAGATTTTTCCCAGCAACTCCCAGACTTTAAATAGTCTTGTTTGTTTATGCTTTCTGGAGGTGAAGCATGGAAAATACAATGACGCACAAGACCCAGGCATTTCAAGTTAACTCTGATTCATAGTCTGCTGCAGGCAGTAAAAATCTTTCTATCACCTCTGATAGACTTTGAATCAGGCACATACTAAGACACCAACACAATCTAAAACTCTATACATATGTGCTCACACACACATAGTTTTCATACGGTATATACATCTATGCATTGCTTTAGGTTTTTGTACCAACTTAGCATAATGCTAAATTATAAAGTGAGCCATGTTAGCTTTTGAAAAATAAAAATTAAAAAAAAAAAATCTTCAAGAAAAATAAACAGTATTTTTTATGTTTCATGTTCTTAAGGCATGACAACCATCGAAAGAGCTATTTAGTATGTTATATGATTTAATAAAAATAACTTGTCTGACTATGTCTGAAAGCTTTTGCAGCTGCAGGGGTACTTCTTGGAAATAAATTTGTGTTTACACAGGTGCAGCCATGTTTGAGAAATTTTTTATATGCAATGCAAACAGCTGCCTGTCTGTTTTCTTTGGCAGAGCTCCTTCCAACTGAAACAATTTGTATCAAACATATCTCTCTGTGATACCTATATAAACAATAGACAAAATTCCTGTGAAAGGAAAAGGTTTTCAACAGTGTGTCTTTTAGATAAACTCAAAAGCAGAAGCAGCCTAACTAGAAAAGCATGGCTCTCATGAAATATTTTACATTTGAGAAGACCTCAGGAATCCACTGGGGAAATATTAAGCACTCTGTAGGATAACTCAGAGAGTTTTATTAATTTACAGTCAAGCTGAAGGACTCTATGATCAGTGAAAGATGCCTGGAAAATTGGGTATTTTCCTTAACAATGGCATCATAGGTGCTGAGCTACACTATATTATTCCACTTTCATTGCATTTTTACATAGAATGAATTTTTTGCCAAAATATTTAGTTGTAAATCAATTATCATTTTTTGACTGTACTATAAATATTTTATTCTATTTTTCCATTGTGTGAAATTCTAGTTCATTCAGAAAACTGTAATTTGCAGGAGCCTTAGTAACCCTACACTTTTACAGTTCTTTGCAAATATTCATACTTTTGAAAGGCTGCTGTATCACCAGCTTGCTTTCTCTAAGTCAAAATTCAGTAGATGAAAAATCTGTGGATTTTAAACTGCAGTCTGGAGGTTTGGTTTCATAGACACCTTCCTTGACCTTCCCCATTTCCAACCAAAACAACAAATATGAAAAAAAGATTTCTCTACTTAATTAATCTTGATGTTCACAGTTCCTTCCACTACTTGTTAATATACAGTGGTCTTCTCTTTCATTTGCAGCAAAAAATGTTACCATTAATATTTGCTGTGATTGATTCAAATTGTGTTCAAAGATTATTGTCCACATACACAAAATACAGCTCTAAAGTTAAATATCAGTTTATTATTTTAGCATTGATGAGGAATAATTTTCTGTCTTCAGAGGAAGAACAAACTCCCCAAGAACATTATCTTCTCATGAAAATTTTTTTTCTTTCTTTTGTAACCATGCAGTGTAGCATGTGAACTCATGCAATAGATTTGATCAGTCCTTTTACTTCATCAGAGAGCAGAGAAAGTAACAATGCTTCTGGCATCCAATCTACAACGGAACCCACGAGTCTAGGTAAAGATTTTAACAAATTACATATTTGTATAACTCCACTGACTTCAACAGAAGATCCACTGGGCTTTGTCCTGCACTTGCCTTTGTGTGGAGCTGCTCAGAATGACAAATCTGTGTTCCATGTGTTAGCATCACTGCAGCCTTGAAGAAAGCCCTTCCACAAAATGTGTGTTCGTGTACCAGCATCATAAGGGCTTTTCATACCTCTCCTAGACAGTATGCAGGAAGCATATTTTGAATGAGGTGTATTGTTTGTTCTTTGCCTGTGCATTTGCCCCTCAGTGTAAATAGAGTCCAGTAAATTCCGTTTTCTTAAGCCTATTCTGCACCTGAAATATCACACCTCCACAAGATGTATTTGCATACACAAGTTATATTCCTAAATAAAATGAGGCCGTAAGTTACCACTGCTTGGAATTATGGACACAGAAGAAAATTCTGTGATTGTACATTTTTTACACTTTCTGATTTTTTCTGGCCTTCTGTTTGAGCTTCAATCTGTTGAGCTGAGAACCCAAAAGACATATTAAAGAAAGTTGTGCTCCACATGTAAAGGCTGCTTTATACTTCTGTGACTGCATTAGCCATGAGAAGTAGATAGAAAATGATTTGTGGGTATTTTGCTTCTCTTTCCCATCTAAATAGCATTTAAAGAATTAACTATGGTGTGATTATTTGTTTCTAAGTTTTAAGAGACATGCTTCTGTCATCAAGCATGCCTGGACATTTGGGAGTTGTGTAAGGTTTGGGGGTTTGGTAGGAGTAGATTTACTAAGTGAATGAGGACTCCATATACTCCTTAAGCTCTTAAATTTTCAGACTGAAAGATTTTGCTCCAGTGCTTTCAGCTGAACGACCCTAAGCTAAATTAGGAACACTACTCATTGACAACCAAGCAGTTGGAAAATCCAGTACATATGTTTGCGATAGCAATCTTTTTCCTAACAAGTGAAGAATTAGATAAAAGAGGGTATTACATTCAAGTTAAATTAAAAACATTAGTAAAGAGATGGAGAAAATTTTGACCTGATGGAGAAAATTTATTTGCACATTAACTTAGAACCGTGTGTTCAAGAGCAATGATCTCACCAAACATTACAACAGAAACAGACCTGAGCGTGGGGCAGGCAACCAAAAGTGTTGAAAATGACACTTCTTTATTTCAGGGAGTATTAATCAGTGGCTCTTACTGCTCCTGGAGTCTTTTTTAAGCAAGCTGTCCAACTGACTGCTGGATCTTTATGAACAACCTGTTTCAGTATCTCCGTCTGATTCTAGCTTGCTTTCCACCAAAATTCCTGGTTAAATTATACAACCACCACCTCTCTTTTCAACCTCAGTGTAAACAATATTTACAGGAATATGTAATGGCATGAAGTCTATGAAGACTTTACAAACCTCCTAGACAAAAAGACACCTTACAGAAACAATTATTATTTTTTGGGTAAGTAATCTCTTCATTTAAGTGACCTTAAATATATCTCATCTATGCTCTCCTAAGACTTGTATTCTTTCCTGTATGAGCTGTTATTTTAATATTCTGTCATTATGTGATATAGCTCATGTTCATGTAGGCACCCTAAAGGATGAACTGAAATGCTACAGAAGCTGAATCCTTAGTCTCGGATCTGACTATGAGGAAGCACAAAGTAGCTGAAGGGGTATTTTAAAAGGATAGCCAAGTTCTTGGCTGCATCAAGAGAAGTGTGGCCAGCAGGTCGAGGGAGGTGATTCTCCCCCTCTACTCTGCTCTGGTGAGACCCCACCTGGAGTACTGCATCCAGTTCTGGAGCCCCCCATTACAAGAGGGACGTGGACCTGCTGGAGCGTGTCCAGAGAAGGGCCACGAGAATGATCTGAGGGCTGGAGCAGCTCTCCTATGAGGACAGACTGAGAGAGTTGGGGCTGTTCAGTCTGCAGAAGAGAAGGCTCCGAGGTGACCTTATTGTGGCCTTCCAGTATCGTAGGGGGGCCTACAAGAAAGCTGGGGAGGGACTTTTGAGGGTATTGGGCAACGACAGGACTAAGGGGAATGGGGGAAAGCTGGAAGTGGTCAGATTCAGGCTGGATGTGAGGAAGAAGATCTTCCCCATGAGAGTGGTGAGACCCTGGAATGGGTTGCCCAGGGTGGTGGTTGAGGCCCCATCCCTGGGGGTCTTTAAGGCCAGGCTGGATGAGGCTCTGGGCAGCCTGATCTAGTGGGAGGTGTCCCTGCTCATGGCAGAGGGGTTGGAACTGGGTGACCCTTGGGGTTCCTTCCAACCCTGACAGATTCTCATCTGTTTTGGTAGAGGACTTTGGAGCCCTGGTGGCTTGGTGGTTGGACTTGATGATCTTGGAGGTCCCTTCCAACCTAAATGATTCTATGATTCTATGATTCTTAGTTTAAGTCATGCAAGGTCTTTGAGAAAATAATGTCTGACATAGAGATGTCTGATGAAGATGTACTACTAGGATCCTCTCCTTGAAAGGAATTCTAGGGCAACCATCATGAAAATAGTCTTGTTTAAACAATCTGAGCAAGGCTGAAATAACATGCAGATACATTAAACCAGACACTAATATTAAAAAGATGTTACTAAGAGTTATCTCAAACCCGTCAGATAACTATGTTAATGACTAATATGAAGCTTAACTGCATTCTTTGGTATAAACTGTATCCTGAGTTATGTCTTCAGAACAAAGACCTGTACTGCCCTATAGTGGGCAATGGATGAGGGGACCTTATTCATTCCTTTACCATTAGCTTATAAATCAGCCTTCTTGTCTTTCATGCTTTTCTCTTATATCCTCTCCTTGAAGGTGCAACATAAATTTAGGCTGTGCTGCTGTGTGACCATCCTGAGAAACCTCCTTTATGTCTATGCTTTAGCACCTAGGCCAGATATTTCCTGTGGAACAGCCTGGACAGTACTCCTGGGACACGTGCTTCTTTTACAGGTGGACGGTTCATCCTGCTCCAGTTTGATGCAATAACCAATGGTGTCATTCATTTACAAACAGAAGCAAGCATTGTTACCCTGAGTGCATAGACACAAAGTCACTGGTAAGTAATCCTCCCATGACAACATGGCAATGCAGTGATGCAAATATATTATTGCACCATTCAATTTAATCAAGTATGTAGTAAAATTTTGTTGTTTATGATAATGCTAGCTGAAATAAATTATCATACAGCTACTAGGAAATAAAATAGGCCAAGGACTATTTTCTAGCTTTCAAAGCAAGTAGCACATCTCATATCCATATTATTAAATTTAACCCAAATCTCTTATTCCCCAAAAATAAAACAAAAATGGTTTTGTCCTACATAATTCCTACTGGCGTCATCCTAGTCCCGTTCAGTTTCCCTCAGCAGAAGTATGTATTAGCTGCTGACTGACGTGGCAAAATTGAACTGGAGAGGATGCTAACAATAGATAGTATGGACAGCCTTGGCCATAATTGTGCCATGGCCATATTTTTTCCATGTTCACCTTGCTTAGCTTCCTGGCACTGTGCTTCATCAGCTCAAAGATATTTTGAAGGCAGTGGAATATTTTAGTTTTGCTTGAGCTAAGGACCTAAATTCCAGCATTCTTCCTGTTTTATAGAAAAAGTGTTTAGGTCCCAGCAGACTCCAAAGGAGTTTCATGACTTTCAGAAGAATGTTATATCATATCACAAAGTCAATTTAGAATTTTTTTTTTTTTTTTTAAATTAAAATGTTTTTTAAAAGAGTACTGACTGGGAAGATACTGGGATTTTAAGTTTCATTCTTGGCTGCCTTTTGAAAAAGTCTGAGATAAAAAAGTCTGTATCCTAGGGCTTGAATCTGAAGTCCTGCAAAGTGAAAAACTTTTGATAACAAGGACAAATTCTGTTTACTAAACAACAGTCTCATTGGTCAAGTGCTACTTCGTTGTACAAAGCTCTTGAAAAATCTGCCATCTTTTATTCCTGGAAGCATTCAAAGCTGTTCTTCAGACAAAGAATTTATTTGGCTTTGTGATCAGCAGGTGCTGTAGTAAAAGCAAACTTTTTAAGGCGCATTTGACCGTATTTTGTCCTTATTCTGGATGGAGTCACATAGATGACAGACACAACCCTCTCAGCACTCCAGTCTGTCAACTTCATACAGCAAGCTGGTAACTGCAGTTATAAACCCCTGTTACCATCGTCTTTCATGATGTAACGCAAGCTATAATATTATTGCGTCCCCTGTCTGCCTGTGATCACTGTACCACTTCATTGTTCTGGCCTTTTCTGTTTGAAACAGATGTTTAAAAACATTTGAATAAGCTATTTTAGTTTGTAGATTTCTTGTCATCATCCTGCCAATTTACAACAGTCAGCAACGTAAACATGTACTTGACAAACTCCAGCAGCTTGTAGACTTCAGAGTTCATCCACTCATTTTAGTGAGGCAGATGTTTCATTTTAATACTCTTCATCCTGTAGATTAGGATTATGTTTTTTCTTTCTTTCTTTTTCTTTCTTTCTTTCTTTCTTTTCTTTTTTTTTTTTTTTTTTTTTTTTTGAAAAGGGAATAAACCTGACATGCTACTAATATCATTTCACACTGTGGGCCAGATGGTGAAAAATGCAAAGGCTGCAACTCTGTTTATGTATGGGGGAAAAAGGAATTTTGTTCCTGAAAGACTTTCAGCTCAATCATTTGTTACTTTAAACTAAACACTAGATGACGAATAAAGTAGGACTAGCTGAACTTCAAAAAGGTCCTTGAGATTAAGTGCTTAACAATGTAATGCATCTGGAGGGAGAGTATTACATTATTCCAGCTTGCTGCATTTGAAAGATGTTGGGAACATTTTCACTATAGTGGCTGCCTCAGAGCAGGGTGCTTTGTGACAACATTTGACAGTTCCCTGGAAAGTTCTGGAGATATAAATCATATTTCCATCTTTTTTATTATGTTATTAGTGAAAGACAGTACTTGAGCAGAGGATTGGTAGAATGTCTGTGTTAAAATAGCTTGTTTTATCTGTCAGTTCAAAGCAACAAGAATTGTGTAAAATGCTTGCAAAGAATTAAGCATTATTCCAGGTAACTTCACTTTAGGCTCTGAAATTTAGAAAGGGCAATATTTTCATTTCTTCTCCACTCCCCAACAGTTTTATATTCATTTGCAGGTTATCACAGAATTAATCTAAAAATTGTGATTCTACATGACTTTTAGAAAACTATTGCTATGTTTAATTTGTGTATTTGTAAAGCAAATATTCCAGAAGAAGTTTCAGTTTGGGAATCAGTCCAGTTTGCTTTGCTTTTTTCCCCCCAGTTGTGTAGTACAATTGTAGTACATCTTGGATGTTGTGGTCCAGTTGCCTCTTTCCTGTGTATGGGTGAACAGAGCAGTATTTTCCATGTAACACCATCACTCTTGAAGACCAGAAGTGGTTCTCATGCATCACTGGAGACTCCAGTTTGCCAGAGAAAATCAGCCTTCAGACAAGTATAGCAACAGAAGAGAAGCAAATTCTAGGTAGCAGTGCAGCATCATACTCAACTCTACATGTCTGCATTTAGGGCAGAGTATTTCAGTTCTAGAGGTACTTTACTTTCTAAAAAGTGCTTTACTTTTAAAAGTACTGGTGAGTGTTTGTCAGTTTGCTTGTTTTTAAATGAGTTTTTTACTTGCCCAGCTAGCTCCAGTAATTTCCAAACAAATGAAAAAGTGAAGGCTGGCCTAAGTAAGAGAGAAATATTTTGTTCCTCTGTTTCGTGATTTTTTTTTCATTAGTTTCCTTGTGATCACATCATCACAGCCTCTGCATGACACCAGGCTGTGTCTGGAAGAACAAACTCCTATGTACCTTTCCTCAAATGAATTATGTCAGATTAGTAGAGGAAGGAATTAACTATGTAAAGAAGAGGAACAACCTTTTGAGATGAAAATTGTCTGGATGAACCCAAGAAAAACTCAAATAGAAGAGCATTGACCATTCTGCAACCTCACAAAATTGCTTCCTTCACTCTTGGCTGAACACAGTGATGATATATCACAGTATACATGAGAATCTGCCTGCATTTGTTAGTATATTAGGCACTTATTAAGACTGAAAGGCAGAGATAGGATATTCACAGGCTGCATCATTCCCTGAAACATTTGCTGGTGCTGTAAGTGCTACCCACATGAGTATTCTTCAGCATCAAAGTGATTTGGAATAAAAAGAACTCTTAAAATAAGTTCTTAGCAGTATTTTTGACAGTTCTGCTGAGTACAAAGGTAGCATCAAAGGAAATTAGTATAAATGATTGATAAAGTCAGGTAAATAAATGCATTAAAAATTTATGTGTCAACAAGATGAGATTTCAATTTAGGTTTTTATCAAATGATACAAACTGCCTATTGTGGATGTAATCCTAAAGGTCATGGTCATAATAAAAACCCAATCCTATTACTTAAGAAAGCTCTTTTGTCCAGATATTAATATGCAAGAGAGCCAAAAAAACCTCTAATTATAATAATGCTTATATTTTTGTCATTCAAAATACAGCTTAAAATTTTTAATTGGAATGCAGACTAAGAGTAGACCAGGACTGAAAGCTCTGACTGAACCAATTCAAATGCATGAACTGTTTGAATGTGTCTGAATCTAACCAGTCCCCTCTTCTGAGTTTTTGATTCTTGGCCAAATTCAAATTAAAAAAAGGACTTACTTATCATTTAAGATAAAACTGAACTTTTCATGTTGGTGACTGACATCATACATTTTCCAGCATTCACACTGATAGAAATTGCTGAAGAATAAAGTATCACGAAAGTTTCTCATATTGCAAACTACCAAATCCTAATATAGACTCTAATATTGTTTTAGCCTCCAGTCTATACAAAAACTTCAGTCTACACCCAAACAAAATTCAAGTGTATGCTGAACCAAGTGTGGCTAAAATTTTTGAAATGTCTGAAGCACATTTTGGAATAAATCTACTGTTAATCACCTTTCAGTCTTTTCCATTAAGGCTATCAAACCTGAAATTTATTTAAATACACAGAGTTATTTTGATACATAGAGGCTTCCTTATCAAAACAATACTCTGCAGTGTGACTAGGAAAGTCTTATAAAATCTCTCTGTGTTACTTAATTAAAAGATGATGGGCAGAAGGGATAATAGGTTGTTTCTCAAATTTTAATGAATTTTATCATCATAATGATGATTACCAAATGTCTATATTTGCAAAAGAACAGCAGTTCATAAATACCAAATTTGTGCTATTATTAACATGCAGAATGTGTCAGTTTTTATCAATATAGGATTCTGGTGATTATCACTACAGCTATTCATTAAAATTAAGAAGTAACTAAATAAGGAATAGGAATGCCACTTATTCCTTAACATCTGAAGAGCAGAAATATCTACCTGTTATCCTTTTCAGGCATCTGACACTGTGACAATGGAATAGAAGGTTGTCACGGTGTAACAGTCCCCAGCTGCTGGGTGGATGCGAGCCAAAAGTGAGACATTTATCCAAACTAAACACGGAGGGAAGCTGGGAGACATCGGTCCTGAGCCAGCAATGTTAAATCAGCGATGTTTCTGTCCAGTGGGTGGCTGATGTACGGTACGCAGCCGCTCGGCCTGATGGGTGCTGGTATGACACGACGGGCCCCTCGCCACACGGCAGGGAGCCATGTGGCGATTGGCTGGGGACAGGTGCCTGCACGGGGTGCTCAGCGAGAAGGGAGCTTCTTCAGGGGCTTTGTGAGGTGTCATGCGGTGTCACCTCTGTCATGCTCTGCCTCAGTCTCCAGCCCTGTTGCTTATCTGACTGCCAGAACTGGTGATGGGGACCAAGTATATACTACCCAATGGTGGAGGGGCTAGGGGGGCTGCATGTCTGCTTCCTAACCCTGCCCTGGGGACACCTGTGGCTGAGGGCTCAGAACAACCCCTGAGAAATGGCACCAGATGGGGGGGGCTGTGCCTCACCTCCAGTGTGAACCTATGCTCACCTCGAGCCCCATGGGCCTCTTGGTGTGCATAGTTGGGCCAACACCCATGAGAGGCTTTGGGGGCTAAGACTGACCGTGGCAGTCCTAGTTTCTCCATCATTGTTTTGGAAATGCTGGATGAGAGAGTGCAAAGCAAGGAGGGAGGCTGGCACTGGAGATTACAAGGGAAAGAAGCAATCGGGGAGCAGCGGAGTCTTTGGGAGGAAAAACGGGCCATGTTTGCAGTCGCCACAGCGACGCTCTGGTGGAGCTGGAGCCAGGCAGGAGAAGAGCCTGCGGCTCTGCAAGGGAGCCTACCCGCACAGCACATCTGTGCAGCCAGGCGGGGGGTTACTGCATACCTCCACGCAAGCAGCCATCAAACCCCCATGTAGTGCTCGCTGGGAGTCAAATGAGATCCAAGGCATGGGAAGAGGTGCAGCTGGAAGGGACTTTCGTCATACTTACCAAGTCATTAGAACAAGCTAGCAAGCCTCATCTGTACTGGACTGTAAAGATTATGAAACAGACCCAGTCTTCTAAGACAGTGAAGAAGGAGTTGGAAAGGGTACATTTTTTTAAGGCAAATACCAATTACCTCTGTTTCATAAAGGGCTTTCTGCTCTCCCGGCATTGTGTTATACATCTTCAACCTCACTCGCTGCCCCCTCCTGTGTAAAATTTACACAAGCATGGAAAGATTGTGGAATACCCAAGGAAATCATTTTTCAGTCGATTGAGTTCTTAATGGAAAAACCTCCCTGAATGCTATCTTACAAATTAGAAGATCCCCTGCTTTCTAAATAGTTCAATTGAAATCAGCTTTTGTATTTATCCTTCAGGTCATTCAGGCTCAAATGTTGTTAGCTCTGAGTCAAAAAGTCAGATTTTTAAAGGGAAAATGTCAAGTCCTTTTAGGCTTCAACTGACCTTTTAAACTAGATTAGGGATTTGAAGCATTACACATGGATTTCTACATTTTATATCACAGTATTTAACAAATGATCAAATACAACTCCCAAGAATACTATTTTTACAAGCTTGACATTTCAGGCCTTAAAGGATGTTGCTGGTCTTTCTTTTACATAAAATTACCCTGGAGAAATTCAGCCTGTTTTCTGCTCTTCCATTTCTCTTTCATAAGAGGGAAAGTTCTGTGCATTTTATTTCATGCTCTGGTTCTCTCCCTGGCATTGCAAGCAGCAAAATATCATGATGAAATCCTTGAGATATGCTCAAAGTGATTGCTACAATAAATTCACTCAGCACGTGTCACATACAGTTAGAGTACAACTCAAGCAGTTGTAGATGCCAACAGGGCCCTAGGAACAGATCTGACCTTACTTTCATGCCTGGTCTGTCAGATAATGCCACTAAAAGTACACTAAATATTTCTAGGAGATAACAGAAACCCTCCTTTGGTTCCAAGCACTTTCCTTATACAGGTAGGAGAAAAAAACCTGGATGGCAGAGTGGGATTATGGATGTGTGAGAGGACAATCATGAGCCAAAGGAATAAGCTCAGTCCTGTGCCCAGAGCCTGCAGAAACAGAAGAAACAAGGAGTCCCATGGTCTACTATGCACTATGGTCTGTAACAGGTCTCTTACAGAGTCTTTCATCCCGAGCTGGACAGTCATAGTCACTTGATACTCTTAGATAATGATGTCTATAGAGAAGATAGAGACAAGGTAAATTTTCTTCCTGTGTGCTCTCAGGGGAGATCTCCTAATTCAAAGGCAGCACATCAGAGGCCTCAACTCTACCTTGCTGACTGTTGAGCTCTTCTCTGGTCTTATGAGGTTGGCCCATTAGTGCTAATCATGATGCTGGATTTCATAGCTGGACCATTCCTCTGACCATAGCTGGAGAGAGACCAGCAAATGATTTCCCATGGACCAGGGAGGCATCAGATAGCAATGGGTTTCAGGTTTAAAAGGCTCTGCATTTAGCCACCAGACAGAACCACCAGCTCCTTCTAAGTCTGTAGTGGAGATATGGTTTCTCATTTGGGCATGTGATTTTTTTTCCTACTAGACTAAGACTTGCAGGTTCCCTGACAATTTTACTGGTAATTCAAACATCACCTGTGAAGTGACCATTATTATGGAGTGTAGAGGTCATCTCAAGGCTTTACCCATAATCCCATTTTTGTTCAAGGTCTTTCCCCAGTGACTTGACTCCAACATAGAGAAACAAAATGCAGCATAGAGGCTTGCAACATCTACACATTTTAAGTAAGCACAGAGCTTACCTTCTGAAACAGATTTTTAAAGTTCCAATTGGACAAGTTATTGTTGTGTTGGAAGGCAGTGAAGTGATAAGTCTTGTTATAGCCAGAAATGGTGCTGACTTGGAATCACTTCTGGTAATTGCTAGCTATAAAATAAAGACCATTCTCAGCACAGAACAAGTGTACACCTCTGTATGCTTTGATACTTTCTGGATCATGGTACTAGTACTGTCATTACAGGATCAGAATAATTCAATTTTCTCAAGTCCTACATCTGAAGGGAAAACTATAAAAGAAGCAATCAGCAGCTCTGTGCCTGAGATACAAAATTATTGTAGTCTGAAGCTAACATATCAGAATTGGCCAGAGCAATTATTTATAGTCCTTGATGTTAGTTTTGCTGGTGATTCCATTATTTTCAGCTCTTCTTATTCACTGGTTTAGAAGTTCTGAGTTATTTAAAATAATATTTATAACACAGAAAAAACATTTGTTGCTTATAGCCAGATGCGGAAAGTCATGACAACACCTACTGATGAAATTACCAAAGACATCTGACAGATGCCATCTTTGTGAAGCTATCAGGTTTTTTTCTAAAATAAAATAAGCAGCTATGCAGCTGTTTTAAAATCTTTGTCAGACTTTATCAAAATCATTCACTTATCACCATATATTTGTTTCTTGTAATGGCAAATACCTGTAGTATGACAAGAAGATGAGGTTAATATGAAGGAAATCAACGTGATAGTTTTCCATTACTGGATCTCAAACAGGCTTATCAACAAGGGATGACACAGAATAACAATGCTGCTGCTTTTGCACAAACAGGCGTTCACAGAACAAAGAGTATTTTGAGATATGTTTTCCTTCTTATTTGCCAGCATTGTATCATGAAAATCAGGCTATTCTGTTAAAACTCAGGAAGGCAAGCTCTTTTGAAATTACATTTTCTCCTTGAAGCTTCCGCTTTGCTCAAATTTATCTCCTTTCCTGCCACACAAAGGAGTCTTTCGTTGCTTTAGTCACTAGAAAGACAGAATAAGAAAAGCTTGCCAGAAACATTTGGATTTATCATGCACTCCAGTGTTAATGGGAAGCATTTGTTTTCTGATATAAAAGTTATGTCTACTTAATTTGTAAATTTTGTAGGACAGATTTTCTGGTTATCTGTAATTTCTTTGGAAGCAATTATACATGGAGCCTTGATGGACCCTCTATCTCACTATAGGCACTTTTGTTTGTGTCAGTCAGTTCAATGCATTAACCACTTGTTCCTTTCAGTTGTGCTGAAATACTTGCAAGAAAAAGCTGCTTAAAAAAATAAAAATATTGCCCCCATAGCTCCCATTCAATGTTCTGAATTTCCTTTTTCCATTGAACAGATGCAGCAAGGAAACAACACCACAAAACTGAAATGGCTGGTTACTAATGATAGCTTCACGCATAGAGTATTGTACTTTATCTCAAATCTGAGGAACATCCTGCACAAGGGAGCTCTGTAATAGGTGACAAAAGCATATGAATTTTACAGTGTCTAATTTTTTAAACATAATTTTTTTAGAGTTACCGAGCAGGAACACAATCAACTGGAAACATTAAGTCTAGGATGGAGAAGGAAGTTTGATAATGTTAAAACCCCCACAATTTTGGAAATCATTTGCTTACTTTTAAAAAAAGTGCGAACACCTCATCTCTTTTTTTCCAAGAATCTGTCTTCTCTTAAATCTGCTGCAAGAATAGTTTTCAGCAAGTTACTCTGGGAACAGCCTGGCTAGTGAGGAACTCGTATTCATTTCTAAAACAAATATGTCACTGAATTATACTGGTCCATCTTCTGGTAAAGCCACTGGTAACCAACAGGCCATGGTCTTGTCTTCATCATGCAACAGGGTATGATGCGGAGGTTTCTGAAGGAGTACAAGATGGCAGGCCTGGAACCATGCCAATGTGCCCAAGACAACCCTGGGACAGCATTTCTTATTTGTTATCTCAGCTGGTATCTGTGCAGACAGTTCAACAGCAGCACGAACCAGGCTGCTAGGCTGTCTCTAACACAGTGCCCCTTGCACTCTGCAACATACCCACACCTAACAGTGTTGCTCAGTAGCTCACACTTGACTCTTCCCCCTATTCCTCTGTTTTTTTTTCTCATTTGCTTAGTCTGAGAACAAGACAGTCCTCCCCCGTCTCTGTTCCAACAGCATCAGCAGAAGCAGCCTGGGTGCTTGCATTCGGCATCCATCCTGCCTTCTGCCTGGGAATAGTCCATTGGAATAATGACTAGGGCTTGAGAGGCACGGAAGTGCTCAGGATTTTGAGACAGCTGAGAGATACAGAGGGGTAAGGTACATACAAAATTAGAATTATTTCCTTTTCTAACCCAGAGGATGTTCCTAGGGCCTTACATCAGAAAGAAGGCAGAGGTCATATTTTCAGAAGCAGAGTTGCCTTGCTCCCATTTATCCTCTGCCTTTACCAGTCTAAATTAGACAGAACAGGAAGATCTGGCAACCATTCTCTGGGGTTCATGATGGTTTACCACTACATAGACTTAGCTTACACATCACCCTGCTTGTGCTCTCTCCCTACTAACTCACTCCTTTTTTCCAATCACCCACTTTTCCTCTGACTTCTTCTAAAGTAGCTGATTGCCTTCCTCCCAAACTCCTGCCTAGACCACACACTTCAGTCAGGAGCTCAGTGGTTCACTTCTGTGTCTGAGGTCTCTGTTGAATTTCCCCCCCCACCCATAGTTTTGGACATAAAATCTTTTGTTTGCCTGAGAACACTTTCTCTTGCCCTTTACTCCCAGGCAAAAGGCTTTTCTTTGCTAACTATTACTTTACATTTATATTGGGTCTATCTTCTCAGAGCACCCCAAAGCGCTTTACATACTCTATGAAGGAATCAGTGGAGGGTGACTGCACTGGGGCTCTCTTGCTATTTCTGTATTCTTAGTTACAGCACTCTGTGTCATGGAAGCTGACCTGGTGACTGACAAGGTTAATTCTGCTTTGCCTAATTAATTCCCATAGAAAAGCCATGAAAAAGTACAGTTTAAGTGCATAGCATTTTAGAGGGAATATCAAGCACGCTTCCTACAGTGTTCTAATCTTGCTCTAAGGGAGTACATGAGAAGCATAGCTGGTAGGAAAGAGTATTAACGTAATTTATATTACTCCAGAGTACTTCATTACAATACCTAGAAAGATACACTTATAGCTAGCTGTCTGGGCATTAGAACCATCTTTGGCCCATGATGCAAATCAACCTTTTCAGTACTCAAGGAGACTAGGGTTTGGGTGATGTTCATCAGAAAAGTGTAAGATATTTGAGAAAGGAGATATTATTTTACATTTCCAAGGAGAAGTTTCTATCTGTTATATTTCAGACTTCCAACAAAAAAGCCACCAGCAAGGTATGCAAAATAAGATGCTGCTAGAATTGCTTAATCAAAAAATGCATATTGATATAACTGTCATCTTACACAGACAAAATGTAGTCAGATGTCTGAAAGCTTTACAACTTTGCAACAACAGTGGTTTCCATGCTGATGTCAGAACAGAGGAGGAGGTATGATCATGTTTAAGCTTAAAAGATCAATGTTTCACAGCAGCCAAGGAATAGAGAAGTATGACATTCCATCCAAAAAAGCAATTCTTTAATGCAGTATAGTATAATAACTTGTTTTGAAGGTAACTTTTTGAAGGGTGGGACACAACTGATAGTAGTGAGACTCCATATGGAAAGTGATGACAGAGCAATCACAGGCTATCAACAGTGAATTTTCACACTGTACATTTGCCACATGCTTCCAGTGGACCAATCCAAAGACTCTGAATGACTCTATAAAAGGAGGACTTGGGGTTTAACCAAAGCACTACATTTTCCTCTCATCAGTCCCTATAATACAGCACATCCATCTATCCTAACTTGGGGACTTACAAATGTACAGCAGACACTAATAGGTAGCTGTTTAGCATAGTCTGTGCCACTGTTCTCAAGCTTTTCATGGTTAATGTTTGAGACACCTCCTTGTACCTACTTCCACTTATTTGCCACAAGATAGAAAATCAGAGAACAGCTCCAGATTGAAGATCTGCCACGCCACTGACTGCAGAAGTGATACTGCCTATAGAACGGGGAATAATAAATTTTTTCTTTCATCTGTTCAAAATGCACTGAATAAAAACCTGAGACATACCCTAGAGGGAGACACTTAGGAATGTCACAATCCCAGCATGAGCATTTCAGTGAAAGGTCCTGTTCTTCAAAAAGCCTCTAGTTGGTGCCATGCTGAATCCATGATCACTTACAAATTCCTCTTAGCTGGAGCTGCTATAAAATATGGTCTACATTTACACTGAACATTGTAGGCTTATTGACTGTTGTGGTCTCAGTAATTCAGAAGATACCAAGCTTGTGGCCAGCAGGTCCCTGGACTTGTGGAAGCTAGTGTTTCTTGATGCCATAAAGCAGAACACCCACATGACAGAAATGAAGATTGACAAGAAACCGTGCAGTTTAGCACATCATACTTCGTTATTATAAAAGACCATTCCATGAGGTATGTTGCATGGCCATGACTGAGTCTGGCCGAACAGTTTATGCCTACAGTTATGCTCAGTTGAAACCAATATTGCTGATGATTGCAAGTTCACCAAACCCTACACCTCAGGTGTCCAAGAATGTCAAGAGTTAGTCACTGACTTCGACAGGAAAAACTACAACATCTCTTTCCTTGTTGGCTAAAAATCTCTTCACCAGCATGCACATGAAATCCTTTTTTAGAAGCCTTATTCCCTGTACAAACCAGGAATGAAAAGCTCTGGTTGTAATACCTGGAAGAGACCTCTGCCAATCTGTCCTGGTTTCCTGATGATGTCCCGACTGTGCTTGCCTAGAAGAAAAAATAATTCTTACTCTCCATAGATGATTATTGTGTCCCAAAACAGATCACCATCAAAAAAATCCAAACAAACCAACACCAAAAACCAAAACCGAAAATGAACCACAGCAACAACAACAAAACACAAAAACTAAACCAAAAAAACCAATCCAAAAAGTTTCAACCCCAAACCACAAACAGGTTTGTTTTTTTTTCTAGCTAGTAAGACACTAGAAAGGAAATTAATAGAAGGTATGTTTATGTAAACTCATTATTTGATCTGTACTTGTAAGGGGATCATTAGACAATTGTTCTATGCTTCATATAGATTAGAATTGTTATTTATTTCCAGTTTATCCAACATTTCTGCATGCTCCAGCATTTCACTGCATTAATATCCACTGTCAGGGATAGATAAGCTTATGGTCATTAATTTTGATAACTTTATTTGTTTTTAATCTGAAGTTCTTTCTGACTAACATATCCCTGTGTCACTAAAGCATTTCATCCAAAAATCCTAAATATTTGATAAGAATACAGTGGATCTCCTTTTCTATGTCATGCTCCTCAATGATTGCAGTACAGAGACAAAAAAAAAAAATATATGCCATCATGGCATGCAGCTCTTTTAAGTATTCACAAGTACATTGATTTTTATTTCATTAAGGTTCCTCAAGGCACTTCAGCAAAGATTTTTCAAGGCAGCGCTTCACTATTCTTCAAAAAAACAACAAAATTGACTGGATAAATGAATCTGTGTCTGCCTTTAACCAGTTTAAAGAGCTTTCATTATCTTCCTGTGTCCAGATTGAACAAAACTCTTCTTTGTAAAGATGAATACATAGAATTATAGAATTTGGTCCTGACCTTTTGCAACACAGGAATCCCAAAGTGAACACTGTTTGTTCACATTCAATTCCCACAGCAAAAAGCTAAGTATGAAACTAGCAAGGAACTTCATGCACCAAGTAGACCTTCAGGCAATAGCATTGTAATTTGGAAGGTGAACAATGTCCAATTCAGGTTTTCGTAAGGCTTAAAAACCTCCAAAAATCCTTGTTCTACTACCAAATTCAAGGACCCTTTTTCTTCTCTAGGTTCAGTTTCACTGTAATCCTGAGGCCAACCCTTGTGCACTCCAGACCCTAGATGTAGGAGAGAAAGACTGGAAGAGGGAAGACTCTCTGCTTGTCAGTGGAGACTGGGTTTAGTGATCAGTTAAGGAAATTGAATACACATAAGTTCATGGGCCCTGATGAGATGCACTCAAGAGTATTGAGAGAACTGGCTGATGTTGTCACTCTACCACTCTCCATCAGTTTTGCTAGATCATGACAAACAGGAGAGGTGCCTGGGGACTGTAGGAAAGCCAATGTCACTGCAGTCTTCAGAAAGGGCAAGAAGGAAGATCCGGGAAACTACAGTCAGCCTCACCTCCATCCCTGGAAAAATGATGGAGCAGCTCACTCTGGAGGTCATCTCTAAGCACATGGAAGAGAAGAAGGGTACCAGGACTAGTCAGCACGGATTTACCAAGGGGAAATCATGCTTGACTAATCTGATAGCATTCTATGATGTGGTGACTGAACGGGTAGATGCAGGGAGACCAGCTGATGTACTTGACCTTAGCAAGGCATTTGATACAGTCCCCCATAACATCCTCCTGAGCAAGCTCAGAAAATAGAGACAGAGGAAAAAAGAGATAGAGGAACAGGTAGTGAGATGGGTTGAGAATTGGATACACAATAGAGCCCAAAGAGTGGTGATCAATGGTGCCAAGTCCAGCTGGAGACCTGTGTGAAGGACCGAGCCATGAATGTTTTTCTCAAAGATAGCCTTGGATGGAGGACTGGACTTGTGGAGGAGCTGTGTGAGCTGGGCAGAACATGTCTGGGCATGCACCACGCTGAGAGGAGCCGAGCACGTGTGTGTGAGTCACGGGGCGTTCCAGAGGAGCCCCAGGGCACACCGCCAGCCTGCCCCCTCCCCTGGCCGGGGAAGTGCAGCGTGTAATGGATAACCTGTACTTTGTTAATCAAACTTTGATTGTTTAA
>NW_008580833.1:86252-87978 GCF_000691845.1 Merops nubicus | reverse complement strand
CTTCCTTCCCGGTTCCGAGCTGCCGCGCTGAGCTGCGCAGAGTCGTCTGTTATTTGCGTTCTGTGCGCTCAGCTACGTGGGGAAATTGGACATAAGCGTTGTCTCCTCTTAGAAACTGAGTTACGCGTTGAATTATATGTTAGCTCCTTCAAGCTTTTAAATCCCCAACAATAATATGTGACATCTTGAAAACTTTCTGGAAGCCATCAAAACAGTGAACTGGATGAAACCACTCTTCCTCCTCCTTCATCTTGTCTATGTTAAATTTATCGGAAACATGAATGAGTGATTTCGCTCATTTCACTGGTTTCAGTGTAGGAGAACACTGTAGCCCTGCTGTGTGATCCAGTGTCCTGGTTTCTCCATCCATGAGCATCATCCATGAGCAGCAGGTTTCTGTATGGTAAGTCTCCCTTAGCTGAGATGGCCTCAAAATTGTCACTAAAATATACTCTGGAGTTGACACTTGCAAACAATTCTGAAGCATCTTGCTGACTTCAGCTGAAATTTGCAGCATTATTGCTGAGTCATATGGAGCAAAGTATTCAGGGCAAAAATAGAGAATTTAGATTTCACCCTAATATGAACAGCCCAATTCATGTTGGTTTATTTATTACTGGTTATGTATTTCTTGCTTTTATGGGCAAATTTGTTTGGTGGTTAGCATATGGAAAGCATTAGGTGACTGAAAGTGTAACGATAGCAGAGTCCTGTGTATCGAGCAACAGTATATATGTTTAGCGCTGTAATCTACAGAGCTCTTGTATGAGTCCCAGTGAATCTGTAATGCAGCATTTATCTCCAGTATCATCAAAAGACTGAAGAGTCTTCTGAATTTTGGTCTCGGAACACGTTTCTAGTAGATATCTTAACTGTGTGATAATCTACCATAAAGTTAATCACCTGAAACAAGTCGAAGACTGAGATTTTTTTTTTCTTAGCAGACCTTTTGCTGATTTTTCAGCTGGAACTTTTTTAGTTAAAAGCTGGAGAGCTATACACACATTTTCTTAAAAAAGAAAAAATAATTTTGCATAAGCCCACTTTTCTTCAAGTTGCATCAGATTTTTCTTCCCAAGTGTGTATCTAAGCTTTACATTTTTCTTCCACATCATTAAAGTAAAAATTTTCACATTATTGAAGATATTAGCTGACACAGTATTAATAGGCCAAATTCAATAATGAAGCCATACTTCTGTTTGTGCTAATGGGAGGCTGTTTGATTGGCTTGGAAGAGTTTGGTCCAGGTTGTTTATGTAAAGTAGAGGAAAGGATTGAGCGGTAAAAATGTCAGGATTGTTCAAGTCTCTAGAAAGATGCTTGTGGTTCATATGAGTGTCACAAGCTGCAGATCTTTTGTGGTAGCAGCTCACAGGAGTCACGCTGAATCATATGACTTCTCGCTCTGTTAACCTTCATAGCTCAAGTCTTAGCTTGTCACTTACTGTGGTACATACCTGCATTATTTTTTTTCCCCCTTCTTAAATAACCTCCAGGTATGAATACAAACTAAACAAAAATAGAGCTCTAAAGTGCTTTTTCTCCTCCTTAATAAGCAGATTTATTTCAGAAGAGCAGTTGCTGGTGATGCCCATGTAACCCTCCAGGAAATGTGTGCTGTAGATCTTCATTATGAATAATCTGTCCAATTGACATCTTCTAGATCCTCAGACTTTTTCACTGGCTCTGGAGCTCCTCTAGATGTACTTTTATTGGTCAAGGTGAC
>NW_008580833.1:49695-86221 GCF_000691845.1 Merops nubicus | reverse complement strand
CTTCTGCACGGTGTATCTCTTCTGTATAGAGTCCGTGTTTAGGCTGTTGTGGTTTTTTCATCTTTTTTTTTTTTCCCTCAATGCGACATTTGCTTTGATGTCTAAGCACATGCATCTATAAATACACATATTTTAAAAAAATATGAGTTGGAGTATGCAATGCAATGTGAGGAAATAATTGATAGATGGCTCTGAATTAATGATAAAACTTACAACTGGGATCCTGTAAGTTGCTTTTCTGTGCAAATAACTCTTTGGTTTGCTGATTTGTAAACAAGGGTCAAACAGCATCCTGAAAATAGGTGTAATTAACCCAGCTATGAAATACAGGCATTACCTCCAGCTGTGAAATACAGAATAGAAACCGAGTGTTGATTTTTTTGGTTTGGTTTGGTTTTGCTGCTTTTTTGGTTTTTGAGTGGCAAAGTGATTTTGTGTGTTGTGTTTTTTTTTTTTTTTCCTGCCAGGTGGACACAGTGTTGCCATTGTTGTTTTTACTAAGATTTGACTTTTGTTGTGTGTTTGATCTGATGGAAGAAGTAGCTTTCCGGGACTATTTTTGCTTGATTCCTTGCCTGATGCATCTCAGCATAAATTGGTAGCTGGTGTCAGGGATATCAGTCATGTTTGTTCTAATACTGTATGCCAAATCCTTTTGTTAGATGGCTGTGTAAAGAGGGGACCAACTTTATCTTCTCTGTAGGCTATTGGCAGTCTAGCAATGACTTTGTCTGTGTGTGGACTGTCAGTAGCAGGAGTAGCACAACTCTCTGGTGTTGGTGTAAGGAAACGGACTTTTATGGATATAAAATTTTGCACTCGCACTTCCCGGGAACTTGCAGCATGGCTGAGGTCACAAGACTGCTATGTTGGCTACCAGTTACTGCAGCAAAACTGTTTTGTTGATGTTTGTGTGTGTTTGCACCGCCTATCTAATAAATTCTTGAAGCCCAGGTATGTGTTCTTTTGATTGCAAGCCACGCACCTGAATTAGAATGTCATGGTTGTGGTGCCTCTCCTTCTGTCCACTTAATTCTATTCCGATTGCTGTGTAACTGGCACTTGCTTTTGTTCCTGACTTTAGTGGTTCGTGTCTTGCATGTGTGCTGTTTTGGTTTTGTTTTTGTGGTTGTTGTTTGCCTTTTTAAAGTCAGTACTGGTTTTACATGCAGAAGCTTTATTTCCAGAGAATGTCAGCATAAAAACTCAAATCAACACAGCTATACTATTTAAAAGCAAACCCACCCTGGCTTCCCTCACTCCCACCCTGCACTTAGGTTGTAAAGTGAAGTGAGAAGAAACATTTTCCTCCTTCCTGTTTTTTCTCCTTGTAGTTTTCTTTAAGATTTTCATGTTCCTTAACTGCATTGCTGAAGTGGTTGAGAGTTGAAATTTGACATGGAAATTGCCTTTGTTGAGAAGTAACTCAGTGTTCTGACTGAGTTATGATCAGTTGAAAACAATGCATTCTATTCTTGGACCCCTAGCAATATGTGCATTAAAGCACTTTGTTTCTCTTCAAATATGCATCTGCTGGTTCTGTCAGTTGTGTGTGCTTGGTTAACGTTGCTGTGAAGAAAAGTAGGAAAGGTCATTGTTCATTCTACAGTAACTATAAGGGTCCTGTAAAATGAAAATCAAACACAACTCTTAGGGCCCAAGCCAAGTGCATAGGAGCAGTTGTTTTCTGTGATACTTCTGTGAGCCATCTACTAGCCATGGAATCTGTTGGTCAGCTGGTCAGTCAAGAAGTAAATAATAAAGGTTTGTGAATGTTGTTTGTTGTGGTTTCTTGTACAAACATGCTTGCAGTTCTCTGCAAATATTTGAGAAGCACAGCATACATACAGGAGCTGAATAAAAGCAAGAATAGGCTGTTATTTATACTTGATCTTTTACTTGTCAGGATTTCTATCTTCAACACTTTATTGACGTTGGTTGTTGACCTCAGTAAGCCTTGACTTTTAACTCAGATTAGCTACCTCAAAACTCTCTATACTAGTAAATGCAGCATTCCTCCTTTGTGCAAAGGATTCAGCCATTGTACAGTTCTTCTGTGGTTTCTGCTTGAAAATCAGAGGGAAATGCCACCCAAGCACATGTGTGTAGGCAGAGGGAAATATGTGAAGAGTCATTTGGGAGGTTGAATTGGTAGGATCATGGATCTGTTTCTTTATTCTCTCTTCATTGTTGTTTTTGAGCTTCTCAGTTAAATATCTTTCATGTAAATATGGATTAACTTGTGGGAGATCTTGAGGAAAAGGTTCAGTATGATCCAATCTGTATATGACTGAGCAGAAAATGTGCGGCGTCTTTGTATTTGACATTAATGAGATCACTCCAAGAGTCCTCTGTCAAGTTTAGGTGTTCATACTTGGAGGAGGACATTAAAGTCAAAGAGAATTCAGAGAAGAACTGTAAGAATGAATAAGGGTTGAAAGTGGCTCCTAAGGGAGGTATTCCGAGAGCTCAGTTTGTTAAATATTATCAGAGAAAAGCAAGGAAGAACTTGATTGCAATGTTAACTGTGTGCATTGTGAACAGAAATTCTATGATGATGAAGAAAATAATGATATAAGAAGATCTGTTGGCTAAAATAGGAGTCAAACACATTTGTAGTAGAAATAAGAAATGCATCTTCTGCAGTGAGGGTGATTTATTGCAGGTTATGGTAGGATATTCATCAAAGGAAAATTTTAAACTAAATGTGACATTCTTCCTTTAAGATGTACCTAAATAAAAATTGAGGGTGTATGTCCATGTTCTATGGAAGTCAGATTCCATGATCATCTTACTCTTTCCTGTATCTAAATTCATTAATCTACATAAAAAGAAAACAAGGAAATAGGGTTCTTTAACCCAGGATAATACTGAAATTAGA
Source organism: Merops nubicus (assembly GCF_000691845.1). Classification (NCBI taxonomy): domain Eukaryota; kingdom Metazoa; phylum Chordata; class Aves; order Coraciiformes; family Meropidae; genus Merops; species Merops nubicus. Next base: position 83,340 of record NW_008580833.1, on the reverse strand, counting down.
ACAGAGTTGATAGTTAACTCAGGATTTTTACAATGTCGAAGCAAACTTCTTTTACATGTTCTGTACTGAAGATTGCAGGTTGCCAAGTCATGTTGATAACAGTTCTTCAGCAATGGAAAGATGTCGTTACACTAAACTTCTGCAGTAGTTGGTCTTGGCTGCTGTCTTTAAGTACTGTGGAAATAAAGATATTCAAAGTCCAGAAGCTAAAAGAGAGGTGAAATTGAGAAGAAAACCAAAACAAACCCAAAACAAACCCAAAGCCCAAAACCTGCTGCCATGGAGTAACTTTCATAGAAGAGAGTACTTGGGCTGCTTTAGAAAACTGCTGAGTACAACAGGCTGGTAAACAGAAGAACCTACTCTGTGTTGGGGGGGCATTATTGGAGGGATTGCAAGGAGAGATTTGTAGATTCTGCAGAGATTTTGGGGAAATCTGTGTTATAATGCATTGTCTCCTGCAGTGAAGAGCCAGCAGGAATGTTCTGAAGTTTTTAGTGTGCTCAGTTTTACATGCCTTTAGCAGGGGATGCTTTCAGGTCTGAGGCTTGGTGGAATTGTAGGCAGCATAAGGAGACATAAAAGAATAGTGAATCAGGATAGTGAAACCTCCTTTTGATACTGAAGGTTGACAGGAAGAGCAGGAATTAAGCTGAAGAGCAAGTCAGATAAGATGTGACTGTCTTGTATAAACTCATCAGCTTTTAGGAGAGGATATCAGGAATCAACCTTCAATATGATAAAATCGTCAGAAGAAATGGGAAGGACACGTAAGAACCAACATCACTTGGTGAAAGCAGTCTTTTTGCTTAAATCTCTGGAGATATTGAAGCAATGACCACAGGATTGATGGGAAGAGTGTGGTTTGGTGAACCAGATCATACATCCAATGAGGACCAGCTGGTTGTAATATTGCAGAGAGCTAGGGCTGGAAAAGTCTGCTGCTGGAAGGATTTTTGAGTTTGGAGATGATTATGCTGCTTGTCTCAAGTGTTAGTGTGCAAGGATCCAGAAGGTTTCGTGGCACATGCTGAAGAGAAAGCTGGCTATTTGTTGTAATATTTATCAATGTAAAAGTTGGAGCTGTCTGCACAAGTGGTTTTTTTAGGGCTCAGTCAACAAATTCTAAGCCACTTACTAGTAAGAAACTGTGCAATGAACAGTAGTTAATGCCTTAGAAACCAGGGGATGATGCATGTATAGAGTACTGTTGAAAAAGAGAAAGGGATTCCAAATGCTGTAATTACAGAAAATCCTGCTGAGCGCCTGTGCAAAGTAGAGATGTTTGACCATGCATTGTTTTCCTCCTTCCTAATAGCAGAGTAATTTATAGGTGTGTACATATTTTTCTTCAGGACTGTTTTTATATTTTTGAAATGGTTATTTATTGTCTTAACTCTATAATTAGGTGTTTTATTTAATGTTTTGAGTAGCTCCACACAACTTCTACTTTTTCTACTTCCTATTTATATTCATGTCAGAGATTGCCTAAATTAGTTTCAAACTTTGTAACAGTGATAAATTCAACTTTTAGGAAAGAGTTTTTCTTTTATGCACTTAGACCTAATAGTATTGTTAATGTGTGATATAATGTGGTATAGGCCAAGTTTGTAGTTAGAAAAGATTGACTTTGGCAAAACTGTAATGAGAAGGATCTGTGTAGAGTGATGGGTGAGAAATTCTTAAAAAAAATTATTTGCAGAAAACCATGTGTATACTGGCAATTTCCAAGTAGACTTGAGTGTATTTATCTACCCATTATAGTTCTTATTTTATGGATGAATATGCTAAGTGCTATTTAGAATTATTTGGCCATATGTTCCTGTTTTTATGGAACTTCATTTTGTGGGCTCTTTATATAAATAAAATTATTCTCTTCCTGATGGCATGTAGTAATAGGAAGAGAAAAGAATGTTATTTCAAATGTTATACCTTACGCATAAGAGCAGATGGTGTTTGTATGTGGGGCTTCAAGTAAGTTTTACACTTTGAAGCTACTGCTTTATTCCAGATTGTCTAAGAGAAATTAGTATTTCTAGCTCTTCCAGAACATACCAGGTTATGGTACACTTGATGACAGTGTGTTTTATAGTCAGCAAAGATGTGGAGTTACCTTGACCAACTTTATTTCACTCTACTTGTATATCATGGATTTGTCTGTGTGCAGGAAAGAGCTGCCTGCTTAAAATTTCTTGTGCTGTACTTTGTCAAGACAGGACTGAAGTGAGTGATCTCAAGTTTCTGCATCTTTATCCATGCCTGTTTACAGATGAGCATAACACTTGACTCTTCCAGTCTCTATGACTTCCATGTGTTGCTAGAGCTTTGCAGAGCTGACAGAGCAGTCTCTTGGTGACACTAGCCAGCTCCTTCAACACCTTCGGACAGATCCCATCTACTGTCACAGTTGATTCTCTACAGTCAGTTTGACATACTTTGTGCCCAGTAAATTTGATGCAAAATCTCCCAGGAAAAATAGTTGGCAGGTGATTAATTCTCTTACCTGTCTTTTAATGTGAAACTTGGAATCCACTGGTCATGCCAGTTGTGGGGGAAAAAAATGTATTTGGCAGTTAAGTCTTAGAGGAATTCATAGGTGGCAACTGCAGGATGCAGTGAAACAGCATATTATTAAATAGGCCTTTTTATAAATGTATTTTAAGAGATTAACATCTATGAATCACCAACACGCTGGGTGAGACGAAGGGCAGGGATTCACATTGCATTTCTGTCTAAATTAGTTAATTGCCTTTCATGATTACCTTGCTTTATATCTTTTTGGTGTTTCTAATGACGGTATTTCGGAATGTTAAAAACATGCTTTCCTTGTAGTGATTTACTTCAAATTACTTGATTTTTAAAACTATTTTAGTAGAGACAAATCCATATGAACTCTGGCACAGAAAATATGTCTTTAAATATTCAAAAGTGTAATTAGATGGCAGCAAGGATACATTGAGTTGCTTTGGATACATACCTTTATACCTACAACAAATAAAGAATTATGCTGGGGACTTACATAATTTTGTAATCTTCCTGTTGATACTGACTGTTGCTGTGGGAACCGTTATGTATGGCATGAAGGAAGTACCTCTGAGGAGGAAGCTGGAACCTTGGTGGTCACCTGAGGGGTGTATAGCAGTGAAATGTCCTGTGCCTCTGGCTGGTGTAGTAGACTGTGTCTGAGGCTGAATTATGGAAGCCTATTAAAATACTAATGCTTACTTGTTTGGAGGTCTCTGAGAATATATGTGGCAGAAAATTATTGAGAGATCAGGCTGCTGCTTGTTTTAAAGCAGTCAGTTGTGGTTCAGGCTTCTGCATTCTGTAATTGGGACTGTAACAGCCATTTGGACCATGTGTCAAGGTGGGGAAAAGAAAAAAATAGTTCTGATTAGAAAGGGAGCATAGTTACATGGTGTCACAAACGTGCCTCTGAAATTTGTGAGTAATGAGCTGCTACATTGCTGCATATTTTTTACTGTATCAATTGAAAATAAAGCCTATACAATATTGTTTATATAAGTGCTTACACAAGAGAGGCATATGGTGAAATATTTGGAGAAGCCTGGTCTTGTTTTCAGGCCAAAGTGTTGGCCCAGAGATGATAATGTGAGCATATGTTAAACGTGCTGAACTACTGGTTCCTCAGTCTTCTTTCTCAGACACAGACAAGAACAGAAAAGGATCCAGTTTACTGCCGGGATGCAATGAGAACAGATGCAGAGATATTTTTAAATCGGATTGAATTCTTGTTTTCCTACCAGCTAATCATATGTATTAGACACTTGCTGAGTGTCTGCTATTAAAAAAAACCAGATACAACATGGGCAAATGTGTCTGGCATGGGCCAGATGGTTTGATTTTTGTCTTCACAGAAATAGGAAAAAAAAAAAAATGTAATGGGCAAAGAGGTTGTGGAGAATATGGTGTTTCCAAGGCAGGGAAAAATTGCATTTCTAGTTCTGATGAGTTACCAGGCTTTGTAATTTTACAACAGACCTTTTTTTGATAGTACTGAGTTGTGGCTTCTTTCCGCTTGCTTCATCCACCTACTTGTAACCCTTTGAAAATGAATATTTTGGGACATGCTTTCTCGCTTTCATCCTTGGTCAAAAAAGTTTTTCTTTATGTTTTCTAACAGCTGTTTTTCGTCACTCTATGTGGAAGAAGACTCATTTCCCATGTGGTCTGGCTAGCTTTCTGCACTGTTAATACTCTGCCATAAAAAAGTGATTCACTTTTTTTGATACACTTAATTCTTGGTGTACTTTGTATGCCAGAACTTGAGTCTAGATTTTGAAGTTGAATGGCTTATTAACTGCGGAACTATGAAACTTTCAATTAGCTTAATTTGCACATTATTTTTACATGAGTTTCAGGTCTTAAACTAGTCACAAAGAAAGGTCCACTTTTTTTTTTTTTTAGAGCAAATAAGGTCTGTTCTGCAGGAAATCATAGAATATATTTCAAGTGATTTTTTTTTTTATTAATATGAATGTTCAATGGTCCAGCATTTTAGAAACACAAATTCCCAGGAGCAAAAACTTTCCCAGGATGTGTGTTCAAACATAGGGTAACTTGCATGGCACAAGTGTGGAGTTTTTGTTTTGTCTGTTTGCTTTTGGTAGTTATTTTTTGTTGTTCCTCTTGGTTTGTAAAAGGGAGCATACTGTTGTTTTGAGTAACGTACAGGTGGCTCTTGTGCGTAAATGTCACCTGTGTACCTCTGAGTATAGGGAACTGAAATGAAATGCACATTTTCATAAACATAGTGGCTATATACTACAGCGTGTAAGCATACAAGAAATTTCTGTATGTGCAGTCTTGATCAGATAGGCTTGTGTCTTCTGAATCTGCAAGTAGTTCCAGAAGTGTTGGAGGCCATTTATAGAAATATTTCTGGAGTCTGAGATGTATTACAGGATATATGTGTTTCTTAGGAAATACAGTTTGCACAATTACTGAATTGTTACTTCAAATTCTGTGACAGGAACCTGAGATGGTTTGAAATACGTATTAGTATTTCTATAATTTGTATTAATAATTTATTATGCACTCTATGTATAATGCTAAGATTGAAGCATGTTGTAGTCGCTTAATCAGGGCTCAATAGAGCAGATGGATCAGATACGTTGAGTGGCTTTGGAAGGGTGGGGTGAGGTGTAAGGGAGCTATTAGCCAGTCTTTCTAGAAAAAAAAGACTTGTTCCACTACATGAAAGAAGGAGAAAGAAGTGTTAGTGAATATTAAAATATAGTTCAACTGTTATAAGTAAAATACTTGCTCTTGATGCTGCTTCTTGAATTGGGTTTTGTTTGCAGTGTTATTAAAGCATAAATGGGATTTGAAAACCTACTCCTATGCCATCTTTCTCAACATTAAGTATATTTTTGAAAAATTATACTGATGTACAAGGACTGCTTTCTGCTCTTTGGCTTATTTGGTTTTTTTTCCTTTATAAGATAAAGTGTCTTTCTAGTTGTGTAATATCTTCTAAGTGGCAAAGCCTAAGTAATTTATTCCTTTTTCTAGCAGATACTTTGTGTGATTCAGTTTTGAAGTCCAATTCTTTCTATGTTTAATGGAGACACTTCTTTTTCTTTCTTTTCTTGAAAGGAGCTAATTAATGACAGTTCCTAGAAAGATGACATAGAAGTGTTACCAAATAAAAGAACGGAGAAAAAAGTTTTTTTTGACCTTTAGTTCACAATTATTTTTAGTACCAGTTCAAAAGTCTGAAAATCACTGATGTCCTGAGAAGGCATAAAAGTGCTAATGTAAAAGATATATCAAAGGAATTCAGTTTTTCTGAATTGAAATAAATGGGATTTAAAAGAAAAATGTCAAGAAACCTAGATCTTAAAAAATTAGTGGAAATTTGGCTTTTAGTCTGTTAGAAGGCTTGCATTTACACTGTGATTCTAGAATAAATTAAGTTAAAGCTGTAGAAAAACTTCAGAGATTGTTATTATGGTGCTCCCTATGGAATATGTATTTGTTGTTTACCTCTTGCTTTGGAGGAGTTCCATCTAGAAACTTCTGTTCAGCTACCTCTTGCGATGTGAAGCATTCTGACCTGCTGTGTGAACCTGCCTCTATTTAAAGTACAGGTTGACATTAAGGTATACTGGTTTATGAAGAAAAGTGAAAAAAACCAGAATTTTCTGTTACGGTGGTATAAGATGAGCCTCACAGACTGGCTTCAAATGCAGACTGACGCCTGTCCTCATGTGCTTGGAGTAGGAAGTTGGGTAGGTATCTTACAAATAAAATGAAGCCAGTAATCTGGAAATAGATAAAACTTGAATAACTCACTGATGGAAATCTAGACATGGGGATTTTCTTGTCTTGGTTAGCTAAATAACTCTTCTGAAGAACATTCTGTATGCGCTAAGAAGTTCCTTAATTTACGGAAGCTAATGTAAATATTACCTTAGTCTTTCCTGGTAATCTTTTTTAAATCGGGGCTTTTCTTAAGACTTCATTTCAGATAGTCCTGAAGGCACTGACTGTAGCATAACATGCAGGAGTGTGTGTGGGATTTCTGTTTGTTTTGGAACATTTTTATTTTTTTTAATCCTCACTCTTGTGGTATACTAATCAGGGTCTTCCAAGGTCTGCACTATATTTTGTTAATTATTGCAGCTGGTTAAAAATTAAAAGGAAGTGCTAATGAAAATGAACTGAATTGGGAGTACTTTCTGCAGACTCAGTACTGAGAGTCTAGTTTGTCAGGGCGTCATAGTAAGAGCAGCAATATGAAGTAAAGAGGGATTAAGTGTTTATCTAAGATACTGTTAAGATGAGAGATTTCTGGAGCTGTTCCAGGGTGCATTTTTGAAGGCTGTTAACATTTTGTAGTGCTTGTGGTGTTTTTTTTTCATACTCCCTTGGCTGTGTCACATGTACTAAACAGCAGGTCAGACTTGAACAAAATAAATACACACAGCTTAAAACTTGTAGGGTCTTGCAGTCGGATGTAACAAAGTTGAATTGTTGGAACATTTGTGTGTTTTTTTGTCAACAAAAAATGATTGGTCTTCCTTTAATGGATTATAGATTAATATTGTAAATATTTTTTTAAAATGGGCTACTACTGAAATATGTGTCTTAATTTTTAAACATTTAAATTATTTTCTTTAGTGGCTTAGTGTCTTTCCATTATTTAGGTGTGAACATCTGGACAAGATTTATTTCTTCCCCCAACCTTTGTTTGTCTTCCGTCTTCTGACATTGTTTTAAGCCTAAATTTCTAGGGTGGGGTTGTGTGGATATATTAGGTAAAATAAAAGACTTTACCTGGAGTATGTATTGATCCAAAATGAACCTGAGATATCTGGTATCTGAGGGGCTACACTGTTGTAGTGACTGTTTTAGTCAAGTCAATTTGAGAGCAATAAAATTTATATCTGTTGTCTTACAGGTTGACCATCCAGCACTTAAGTTGAAGCTCTTGCTCAGCAAAGCCATTCATATTTGAGATTATATTCTTCCTTCTGCTAAATCAACAGATTAGTGACGAATATTTGCTGAAATCTCACCGACTGCACTTGGTTGTGAGGAGATAATTACTTGTTTCAGGAATAAAGATCTATGGTCACTGGCAAACTCAGACAACTGAAAATGCTTCACAAATGTCTAAAACAATATGGGATGGTCAGGGTTTCCCATTTAGTGCTCTAAATGCTGTCACAGTTGAGTCTATGACTTTTTGTATTTGAAGATAAAGAGCTGATGTGAACAAATTCTAATTCTCACATGTGCAGGGTCCCTTTCACATAGTCCTTGTGCACATAGCTTCGCATACAGAGCAATAGTTAAAAGTATTAAAGTAAAAGCAGTACTGGGATTATGAAGTGGGCATACCATATTAATGCGGTAGTATAGTACTTGCATCTTCTTACCTCAGTGGGCATCAAAGGCATCTTTTTAGTTAATAAAAGGTGCTAGGAGGAAGAGAGAGTGTCTTCTTGTTACACAGAATAGGATATCATACACAACAGACTATTGTGAAGTTTGGATTACAATAACGAGTACCTAAGAAAAGTCCGAATTGTTGAAATGTGTTAACACAGTGCAAAGCTAGGCTGAGATTCAGTAAAGAAAAAAAAATTCCAGCCAAGGAAGTTGAAATTGATTTTTATTGCATTCTTTGCTTCAAGAGTGGCTTTCTGAATCATATTCCTAGTGAGAATTTGAAAATTTTATGCGTAAATAACGAAGATTCATGAATAGTTTATTTCAATTTGATTTTTCCTGATCTATGCATGAGTTTTAGTTTTAGCAGGCCCATAAGGATTTAAACAGCTGTGTGGTGTTTTTTGTTTTTTCTTCTAAAATTCAACTCTTAGGTACTATCAAATTTCGTTTCCTTATAAAAAGCAGAGACCTTACTTAGGGAGTGCTGGAGACTGCAGCTCCACATATCTGTACTTCATCACTTCTCTCATCCAAATTTGAGCCTACAGTGGACTTGAAGTCAGACCTGCTACAAATTTGGTAGTTAGAAAGGAATTTGATGGGAAGAGATGTGTGAAAAGACTTATTTTCTACTGCTGTATAACTAATGCAGACATGAGTAATAGAAGTTAGTTGTGTCTTTTTTTCTTCCTCACACCTTACATCATCACATGATACACTTTGACTGGAACAAGTGGTCACTAATTAATGTTTATCAGCTTATAGAATGAGTCCAGTTTGAGAGGTGGATGGAAAAATGTAAACCCCAAACCCTCTGAAGCCCAGTTTGTCAAGTAGTTCATAATGCATTTATATATTACTGAAATCTACTTTCTTCATCCTAGTTCTAAGGTAACTGAAAAAAATATTTTACTAGAATCTGAATTGAAATATGAAGAGCAGAACTAATATTTTATCTGAGTAGAAGATTTATAATCCTGCAAAGTCTGTATGGTCCAACTAGCATTACATTTACGTAAAGTCAAGCAGGATCAGTGCTGTGCAGCTGTATTCTTTACCTGCCAGAGCTGCCCAGGAGGCTGCTTGATGCTCAGACTCTGAGAGACGTGGAGTTCCCTGTGCTCCCTGTGTACCAACTTTGTGGTGTTGCTGGATGTGTTAATGGTATTAGGAGATGTTAAAGCAGCTTCCTGTGGGTTGTAAGCCAGGAAACAGCAAACTAATACCTCTGTCAAAGCTGGGGATAGGCTCTTGGGGAGCTCCTGGGCTGACATAATCTGTTATTCTCTAGACTGTGTGGCAACTGGAAGGGTAGACATGAAGTTTTAGAAAATTGTCTCAAGCCCTCTTTTTTTAAGAACTGAAGTTCTGATGGTGTGTGTGGTTGTATGGGATTTTTTTTTTGTAATTGTCCTCTGTTCACAAAGAAAATGTCCAGAATGTGAATATCTAACTAAACATATGAGGAAGTGAACTCGGATTTAGAAGACTTGGTCAATATTCAAGTGCAGCCACTGCTCCCCTCTATGGCCTTGGCCAGGGCTGCTTGTATTTTCTGTACTTTCTCTTCATGTCTACAAAATGAGTGAGGTTATACTGGTTTTGTAACGAAATGTCAGAAATTTTAATAGAAAACAGTGACTTAGATCTAAGAATTATAATTTTGTGTAGTTATATGATTTTAGCAACCTTATTACGGCCATTCTAATTATCAGCCAAAATTATAATCTCATTGAAGGAATGATAAAGCTTATTCTCAATGGCAATCAATGTATCAACAATTAAATAGGTGGCAAGACAGTTGCTAGGATAATAGATACTTGAAAATACAGTTAAAAAAGACAAAGGAGAGGCAATATAAATAAATGAGACCTTGTTTCTTTGTGCATGCAGAACAAGGATCACAACAGGCCTGTACATTTTTGTACTGAATATTCATGGTTTGAATAGAAAGGCTAAAAATGGATAATTATGGAGGCAATGACATGTTTTGTCAGGATTGTTAATATCCTTTGGGCTGTAACTTGGTGCTGATCTAGTAGTAACAACATCCTAGTGTTTCCAGCTTCATGCAAACAGTAGTTTCTGATCAATGAGAATACATTCCACCGTGACTTATGCTTCTCGTGTAGCAGGCTTTAATGTGCTTTAACTTCCCCTCGTGATGTATCTCCTAGCATAAGCTCTAGCTAGAATAATAGTAAGAGAAAAATCTCTGATAACGAGGAACACTCCCCAGATATTCACAGCATATCACGTACAATTTGGTGTCAGGGTTCCTTCGGGGAAAGGTATTTTTAGTCCAGGATAAATGTCACAAAATGGATCTTCTGGCAGAAGGATGCTTTGGTTTATCACCAAAGACAGAACAACTTAAATGAAGTCACGTTTTTAGATCCATTTGTTCAGTTAGATATTTGTGTTCTGGGCATTTTTCTTGTGAACAAAGGATATTTTTTTGGGGAGGGAAAAAAAACAAAACCAAAACCAACCAAAAAAACCCCCAAACCAAATGCACAAACCAGCAAAACAAAAAAAGAAACCAACAAAACCAAACCCAAACTTCCAACACCTTGAGAAATGGGAGGTGTTCTTCCAGAGTGGATACCTGGGAAGAGCTGTTTCTTGCAGCTTTTATGATTAAATCAGCAGCAAAGGAATTATGAGAGAGTGGGAAGATGCTGTGGAGCCAAACATACTTTATCCTGAGTGGGAAATACTCTCCTTTAGTGGGAATTGACCAAAGGCTTTTAAGGGGGGAAAAAAACTAGGAAGGAGTGGTCACTTAAGGGAAAGGACTTAGTCACTAAAATTGTAAAACTTCCGTTGTGTATTAACTGTAAATTGGGAGTGCAGTTAGGCCACATCATGTCCAGTAGGAATCCGTTACACAGGTAATAGTTGGCAAGTGTCCATTCACACCTGGAGATGTCATGAGTTCCAAGAAAGATGAGAACTGGTCCTACCAGTGGAGCACTGAAAGGACTTTTTTTAACAGTAATCCTATTATACCTAGAAGGTACCACCTTGTAAGGATGATTTGTATTTGTATCCTGATATGGTAGAGTGAAATTGGAAAAAATCTCTTTGTAAAAATTCTCCACCAGTATCTCCATAATCTCTGCTTGAGTGAGTATCAGCCAAGTGAGAAAATGAAAAATTATAACCTGCCAAGCATCAGTGGCAGAATGAAATGAAAAAATTGCACATTAATAACAGTGATGCCTCAGAAAAACCTGCTGGCCAATTTGACATTGCATTATCCAAGGTCATCTCTTGCAGCTGATTATTTTTAGTAATTTGCAGTTGAGGATTTCCTACCTTTCTTATGACAAGTGTAGATCAGGGAAATTGCAGGTACTGTTGAAAACTCAATGTTACCAGTCTCTTCAGATCAAAAGTAAATCATATTCTCTGCTTATTTGCCTAAGACTGGGCACAGAAATTATTTCCATTGTAGCGAGGTGGGATGTCTACTCTGTTCTTCATGGCAGTGATTAAGTCAACATAACATAAAAACTCACAGTGGAGTTGATGAAGGGGTTGAAAGTAGAAGAAACTACAACTTGGCAGACTTCCTTCTGGAGCAGGGTCTTGCTAATATTCATGGGATGATTTTTACGTAGTGTTAAAAGAGATTATATTGTGTGTTTCCAAGGTTTCTTAAGGAATGTGAACCTATTGCGAGCTAATACATGAGACGTACTATTAAGTGGCATCCTGTGAAATAACTAAAGCACTTTACTGAAATCTGAGGTTTGAAAATCATTAGAAAACTGCAGCAGCACTTAATTTCCTCCAGCACAGTCTCCATAATTATCTCATTGTTACAGAGTGAACCTTCCTATAACATTTGCAAAGCACTGGCACACTTTCACTTGTTTGAAGTAGACCATTCTTAAGGAACATGTCATTAGCTTGTGGGATCTCCTGCTCTAGGCCAGCAGTGCGAGGCGCTGTTGGAAGGGGAAATCCTGTCTGCTGTTGTTTTATTGTGGTTCTGCGGCCCTTCTAATGCAGGATATGCAACATCCTGATACTCTGAGTGTACACAGTGGGTCTAGGAAGATTTTGTGGTCTGGTGTTTCAGTGGTCTTGTCTGTGGGTAATTCAGGCGCTGAGCTGTTGTGTAGAAAAGAGTGAGCACTTCTGTCTGGCATGGGAAGTGAAGAACACTTCTTGCTGGAAGATTGATGGAGTACCTGTTTGTAACCACCCTGTTTTCTAACCAGAAGTCTGCTCTGTCATTAAAATAATGAAAATACTTGGGCAGATCCATTCAAGGACTCTCCAAAAGCATTCATTTTTACTCCTGTATGCATGAGCTCTGTAAGCTAGGGCCGTTCTGTGTTGAGATGACTGCAAGTGTTGCTGGAGTGCTTTTCAAGAACATGAGGATTAATTTGCAAAAGGTGTTTTGGTGGTCATAAGTGATGGTCGTAAGTGATCACAGTGGTCAGAAGCCTGGGTTGAAGTCTCAGCCTCAAAACAAAATCTCCTAGATGTTTGCTTGGTGGGAACAGGAGTTGAATTCTCAGCTGCATTTCCCAGATTTCTGTGGAAGTTCCCTATCAGATCACTCATGTCCTGTCTGACTTGTGAGATCTGACAAGATTGCAGCCTGAACTGTTTAATTTTTCTTGCTGTCATGCGATACATCCTATTGAGTTAGTTCAATAGCCCTAATCTAATGCTTAGTGCAACGAAACGGTGAGCGTTTCAATCAATACTTATTTCAGTAAATATAAAGCAAAAAGAAAATTCTTTTGACAACTTACGTCCATTTCATTATCTCTTTTCTAATCACAAAACTGTCTCTTAACGTTTCCACACTTCTTTAAACTTTGTAGCCTGTCTTCTTTCATATACATCAGGCTGATGCCAGAAGGTCTCTCCTCTCCCAAACAAGGTTCCATCTAATGCATTAGCTTAATCTGCTGCATTCCTACAGCTGAAGGAAGCCGCATCTTTCCTGACATAGGGGACCTGTGGCAGGCAGACCTCTGAACCTAGGAGCAAAAATTTCAAGGAATATGAGACTTCAAACTCGATGTTTTAGTGCCTTGTTATTTTTCTTCCTCAAAAGTAGTCTTGCTCTAGGGTATTCATAAAGCAAGCAAAGCAAAGAAGCTTTAGTGTTGCCGTTCTTTAGCATCACTTAGTTTTATCATCTAGTGCTAGGTGATGTCTAATACCCACACTCTGACAGGGTGTGCTCTGTCCCAGGCCAGACAGAGCAGTAGTTGTTGGATTATGTTCACGTGCAAAGCAGACTCTCTCCACTGAACTATGTGATATTTTACCCATTTGTAGTAAGGCTGCTTTCTGCTTATGCAGGGAAGTGTGTATCTGTGTGTATTATTTGTAAGTATATGTGCTATCATATCCACACACCCTTTCTGCTGTTTTTATGGCAGTATAAAGGAGTCTTAGTGGAGATTAAATTCCTCCCCTTTTTCTGTCAAACATACCTTTAGGCAGATTTCTAGGGCAGTAGTTTTCTTTTAATGTTGCAAATCTTAAGAGAGAAACATGCAGATGAGAAGAAGAAACAAACCATAGAGAAGATGAATACCTGTACACAGCTAGGCATAAGTTTTTCTCCATACCTTTCAGGATAGAACTGAAGTAGTTGTTCCTTTCTTCTACTTATGGAAGCAGTGTTGTTTCAGATGCTTTATTCTGCATCCTCTCCACAGGAATGAAATGACAGGGTGCAACTTTCTTGTGCTTACTTATATATGACTAGTTCTATGGATGCATAATACCCTGTAGATGGAGTAGATAGCATCTGTAGCTTATGACTTGCAGTCATAAAATTGCAGTTCTCTGGCAGCTAAGAGAGGGTGCATCAGGCTGTTTGCAAAATTCAGGGCATTTTTGCTTGCTGTTGTGGAAAGACAGAGCTTGATTCTCTTTTTTGCTTTTCAGGAAGCTTAGTGCTCTTGCACTGTCTTCAGCCAAATGCTGATAATTGGCCTTGTAAGGGAATTTGTGTGCAATGATTCATTTAGCAATGAAATTGCATGTAGCAAAACCAGATTTGACCAAGAGAAAAGTGAGGTTAAAACAAGTATTTAGATTTGTAGTTTTTTTTTTTTTAAAGCCAGTCAGAGTAGAGTAAGGCCGTGGAACACACATTGCCACTTTAAAATAGAATCACAAAGCTGCACTGTTTTCTTTCAAAAATATTCTACAACACTGTCCATCTATTAATGAATGCTTCTTCTAAAGCCTGGCTTGTGGCAGGTATTCCTGTATGAGGGTTCTCATGTGGTTGTGTGAGAGATCCACATTGTTAATTTTAATTGATCCTGCTGGCCTTAAAAACAGATGTACTTGCAGACCATTGGTTTGCTCTTTTGTTTTCTTTTAAAAACTTATTCAAGGTAGTTCACCCTGTAATCGTAATTTAATAAGTATTTTTCTGGTAGGCCTTTTACTTTCAGAGGTTGACAGTGGAATGATGGAAGAGATTTAAAATAGGTTTGCTTTTTGAAGTTTATGTGCTGATTAATAAAGTGTGTGACGGGAGCTCCCTGACCCATTACAAAAGAATTCTTTTACCAACAGAAAACATAATGCATTCTGATGACACTTATAATTGCAGTACTTTCAGAACAATTAGCCTGCTAGTTCATTTTGATATTGTTAGAAATCATATTTGCATGTTATATTTAATTGAAAACAGCATGCTTTGCTTTATGCACATCTGGAAATACACATTGGGTTTGACCTCAGAGCAAACATGTATTTATTTCACAGGTAAGCAGACATACAGCTATCCTGACAGCAGAATGCGTTTTAATATCACTTGTACGTGATGCTACATCCCTTTACTGTGCCATTTTTCCAACCTATAGCCAGTCCATGTAGTGGTGGATACTGAATGCTTAGGTGTTAATTCAGCCTATCAGCTTCCAATGGTTACGAAGTTTTAAAATGTGCCACAGGCCAATTTGTGGTCGGGTGTTGGCTCCCGTGTCCTCAGATTCGTTTGTTGTTGTTGCCTCTTTCCAGTCAAATCATGCACTTTTGTACCAGGTGAAGGTTCTAGCTCAGTACCTACACAGAAAAAGGAAATAGATCTTGCAACTTTGAACAGTTGCCCTTTACATAGCTGGGGGTGAAAAGTAGCAAAAGCTGTGAGAGAATGCACCCTTGCCATTGGCAAAGAGGTGAGTGAACTTTTCCTATGTAACTGAAGACAGTTGGTTTATGAAATGCCAACAACTGAAGTAGGAGGGACATTTCTGTGGAGGATGAAGAACGAAGATAATGGAGTGGTGCGCTGGCGCAGAATGAGGAGGCAGATTCAGGAGTGAAAATTTTTTTTAAAAAAAAGAAACCAAACAAATTTACACCAGTGATGTCTGTGGGCGTGATTTGCCTGTATTAAAGTCAGGCTTGTGGGTTAGCACTTCAAGAAACACAACTTTTCCTGTGAGGGACTCGGGCATTCTTGAAAGTCTTTTGAGCAGAGTTCATCTTGTATTTGAGGTTAAATTACCCTGATGAAAATAATTTGTGTGCTTTCTAGATATGTAGTTTAATCAAACTGTCTTGGCAAGAAGCCTAAGACGACTATGAGCTGTTTCTTGACGTGATGTCTACACATTTTGTTTCACAAGGGTTGTGGTCATTCTTTTATTGTTTAGGAAAGAGCTATCTAAATCATGTTGTCAGCACTAGATTTTTCTGTGTTTTCCTTATATTGGTAATGTTGTTGATGTTAATGATTTTTTTATTTTGCTGAAATCACAGCTAAAAATATGTTCAGACTGTGAAACAATTGTTAAACTAGCAATTATTAATATGTGGTGATTGAGTCAAAATCAGGCTGGATGTGGAAAGATTCTTAGTGTGTGCAAGTCAGCCTTCATCTGACCTCATTTTTTTCCCCATGATGTTATCTTTTAAAAGCTTTCTGCTTAAACAGCTCTGTATAATGATTTATGTTTTAGATAGCACCAGATACTTCTGTATATTTCCGAACCCTCCTGCTGTGTGCTGTCATCAGATAAATGAAATGCTGCCCTCTCCGAGCAGTGCATGAGGCTACCCCAGTTAACTTGGGAAATGGCTAGAACTGGCAACAGGAGTGGAGGCTTTGTTGTATGGGCAGATCTGGGGGCTGGAGGGAAACTCCAGTTTGATGTTCAGTAGATAGCCACTGGATAGGAGCTTGTTTTGGTTGCTGCCAAGACTGGGTGCCAATCATTCCGTGTGTAGGGGATATTAAGCTAGCCAGTCTTCCTAAGCTATTTTTAGGGACTAAACTTTTTTTTTAAGTGTTTTTTTTTTTTTTCCACCAGTGCATACTGCTTTTGTATTTTTTTTTTTTTTTTTTGTCTGTTTGTGTTCAGGACAAAAAATGTGTGACCCAGGTGTAAAAAAACCCCAAACCAGTACAAGATCAAATTCCATTGCATAAAAGTACATCACAAAAGTTAAGTAAAAATCCTTTCCTACAGATTAAGACTGCTGCCTTTCTCCTCCCTTTTAAACATTTAAACACACTCTTTACATGATGCTGAAGCTTTCAAGTCAAAGTTACGAGGTGCTTTAGCCAGGCTTGAGTCTGAGAAGGAGACCCAAACCAGGACAATAACAAAATGACACAAAGATTGACTTCACTGTGCTTGCTGGCTGAAGTGAAAACTGCTGAAATATAAATCCTATATCCTGGGATTTCACTGCCTGCTGGAACTAATCTCATTAACTTAAAACCACCTGAGGCTTTAGAGAGATATACACTGCCGTGAGAAATTATATTTATCTCATCCTAGGGGGAAATCCTTTCCCTCCCCCAGTTTACCTTACTTTTGACTTTGTCATTCTTGAATTACCAGGTCACTTCTCCCCCATGGGAAAGTTGTCATAGCTCACAGCGATGCAATTACTGTATCTGAAGTTCACTGCTGTATGAATACTGAGATCACAGTTCAAGGTTTTTCTTCTTAGATAATTTCCTAAAGAAACCAAAGATTGGAAAAATAATATGTTAGCAGTTTACTCAGATAAAGTTCCTTCAGAGTTACAGGAAAAGATTCCAGAATTCAAGGCATGGCATAAGGAAAACAGCTTATTGAGAATATTTAGGTGTTTATTGCCATTGTAAAACAAGTACTGAGTTTTCTTTAACCAACACAGTTTTAAGAGAATGGTTTCTTCTGATATCTGGTAATTGGATGCAGAAGTTACACATGCAAGGTTGCAATTTTAAATCCAATGATCATTGCCAATGAAAGCTGTGTTGTTGTGTGGTTGATGGCTGCACTCCCATTTGGGGGCTTTATCTGATCGTCTCCTTGGACTTTGTAGCAAGGCAAAATGACCTTGTTCAAGTGTCTTTTAATGTTTGTCTACTTATGAAAAAATAAATCAATTTTGAGTTATCTATTAAACAGTTCAAACAGATTTTAAAGAGGGAATATTAAAGCTGAGTTAGCTCTCAAAACTAAAAACTGAAGGGCTGATCTGTGGGCTACAGAAAGGCTTATGCAGTGAAAGCTCTTTGTGGTGAGCCTGGCCATTGGCATACTGCTTACAGAAGGGAGCTCAGAGTACCTTTGTGCTGTGGAGGTGGATGTTACGTTCAGTGGAATGGAGGTGCTGGTTTCTGTGACTGGGAGAAATGACTGCTGAGCAAAACTACATGTGATTTTTGTAAAATCCAAAAGACCAAAAAAAACATATTCGAATGACAAGGCTGTCAAACTTCACCGTTAATAGTCTTATGGGCTGTAAGTCACTGCTTTAACGACCACTTAATAGGTGTGTATTGATAGCTTATGCTTAGGGACAACACTAAATACAGTTGCAGACCAATTTGTTTAATAACAATGAAAATATAAGGCCCTGTTTCTGTTTCTTCCTCCTGGTATGAGTGGAGGGCAGGCTGGGAAGTTGCTTGTCAGCATTCTTGTTCATCAGTGTGGAAGACGAGATGAAGAAAGCATTTGTATTTTCAGAATGTCCTTCATCCTTGTTACTGCAAACGAAAGTGATGTGTGGTTCTGAGCATCTGATTGATAGACCTGGAACGCTGCATCCGTGCTGGACCCTATTTCTCCCATAAAAGTCATGGAGTTTGGGCAACAGTGTCATTGTGGGCCACGTGAGGATATACAGAGGATGTTACCCTGTTACTGAAACCAAGATAGGTTCCTATCACCCCGAGAGGCCTGCTCATTGTCTTATGAACTCCAAAAGCCACTCGGTTGTTTCAGGGAGGTTGGCTGGGGTATAGATTAGACTAAACTTGCTGAGCTGTTACAGTGATGAAACTCAGTGCTTGACATTACAAGGAGGGTATTACAGGCATCTGTAATGATCAGTGAATTTAGGAGAAGCACAGAGGATGAATGCTACATTAGACAGTAGGATGGTCAGCTGGGGAGGGGTTTGGTTTGGAAGGTTTTTACTTATTTCTATTTGCATATTTGACTTAATGCTTGATTTAGCAGTTTGTAGTAACAAATGGGTATGAACTATAATATACTTCGTGTTTCCAACAATGTTGGTAATAGCTCAGGTCAATTTGTGGTGCAGATAATCAGGAGTGTAGGGCTTTTGTGTTGTGATTTGCTCAGAAGCCTGAGTTCCTTTATAAATGGTACAGCAGTTTATTGCATGAACTTTCATTTTATATGCAAGGCAATAAAATTTTGAAGTTAAGCTTGAAAAACCAAGAACAAAATGCAGTGAATACTCCAGTGTTTTAAGGTACTCCTGGATGTTTAACTGTCTTGGAACATTCAAATGATCTAGTCTGTTGATGTGAATGCTCCATTAAAGATATATTTATGGAACTATAATGTTGTATATGGAATATATATATGGAATGTGTAAGAGCAAATAGTTATGTGCATTCTTATGTCTGGATAAGAAGTCCCTGTAACTTACCGGGACTATATAGTGCTAATTATATATTGTTGTGGACTTATCTAGGTGTAAGTGAATTTGGCCAAATGTTTTTGTTTAATTTTATTGAATAATGAATAAATCAGTAAAAGTATAAATGATTATGGGTGTTGTATTGCTGAGAAGAGAGGCTGTAGTGCTGTGTGCTTACTGAACTCTAGTGCACTTTGCTTTTTAATCCTAGATAAATAAGTACAGCATATTCTAGTTTATTTAGTGATGGACAGGCTGTTAATTCTTAAAATAGCTAAGGAGTAGGAACCCAACACCTTGAAGGATTTATGTATTTTCTTTTTAAGCTTGTTTATGTTTTGTAACCTTTAAAATGTGGGTTTTATGAGTGATATCGTTAAAATTTATACTCCCTCCAGTATGTGGTGTTAGTCATTATTGCTCTGCTGTGCCTCCAGATCACCTGCCTGAATTATAAAGCAGCATTCCTTGGAGCTAAGGAGGAGTATTTTTCCATTCTAGAGTAAATGCATGTTGCTATCCACAGGGACCTTAGCAGGCTTGAGAAGTGGGCCTGTGCAAACCTCATGAAGTTCAGCAAGGCCGAGTGCCAAGTCCTGCACGTGGGTCCGGGCAATCCTAAGCACCAGTACAGGCTGGGCAAAGGCTGGATTGAGAAGAACACTGTGGAGAAGGACTTTGGAGTGTTGGTGGGTGAAAAACTGACTATGAGCCAGCACTGTGGGCTTGCAGGCCAGAAAGCCAATTGCATCCTGAGCTACATTAGAAGAAGTGTGACCAGCAGGTTGAGGGAGGTCATTTCCACCTCCTCCCACCCCCCACCCCGCCCCGCTCTTCTGAAGCCCCGCCTCAAGTACTGCATCCATCTCTTAGGACCCCCAGTGTAAGACAGACATGGACCTGTGGGAGCAGATCCAGAGGAGGGCCATGAAGATGTTCAGAGGGCTGGAACCCCTCTACTATGAGTACAAGGTGAGAGAATTGGGGTGGTTCAGGCTGGAGAAGAGAATGCTTTGGGGAGACCTTACTGCAGCCTTTAAGTACTTAGAGGGGGCTGATAGGAGGGAGGAAGAGGGACTCTATCAGAGAGTGTAGTGATAGGACAATAGGACAAGGAGTAATGGTTTTAAACTGCAAGAAGGTAGATTTAGATCAGATATAAATTTAATCACTGAGAGGGTGGTCTGGCACTGGAACAGGTTGCCCATAGAAGTTGTAGATGCCCTATGCCTGGAAGTGTCCAAGGTCAGGTTGGATTGGGCTTTGAGCAATCTGGTCTGGTGGAAGGTGTCCACACCCATGGCAGGGGTGGTGGAACTAGATGAACTTTAAGGTCCCTTCCAACCCAAACCCTTCTAGGATCCATTCTATGACTTCATTAATTTTTCATTGGTGCTCCTGTGCTGGAGTAAAGGTCAGATTCTGGCCTTTTGTGCTTTCCATCCAAATGTGAAAGGTTGCTTGGAGTAGCTCTATGTTTCCAAGAATGAAATAGGAAGAGTCTTTAACTTGGGAGAAGTGATATCAATCAGAAGAAACTACCAGAGAATGTGTTTTGAAGCATACTCTGTTTTTCATTAACTCAGATTGATATGCTCAGCAGGTGGTTTAATGTTGTGCTAGGCTTTGTTATACTAATTTTAAAATGTTTCAGTGAAGAGTGGCTCTTCAGTAAGAGAAAATGCAAGCTAATACTGAAAGTGAATCACAGGTTTTATTTCTATTATTTGAGACTTATAAAAAGATCTCATATACCAGGAAGGATTTTGCAAAAGACTTCAAAGCTCCACCTTTAGTCTGCATCCTCAAATTAAAGGTGCCAGAAACGTTTCTTTTAGACAACCCTATCATACTCTAAAAAGTTGTGGGCTTTTTTTGAAACAAATTAATCAAATGGGAAGTGGAAGTTCTGCTCGAGCTGTTGATTAGTGCACTGATTCTCTGAAGGTTGTCAAACAAAGTGCTCTAACTCATGAAGATGACCCATATCTCTCTGCTTTTCTGTAAGAAATCAAAGATCTTTACTCACAGTTTATGTAGACAGATTGTTGAGCAGGATGTGATATAGTTTGCAATAAATTAATCTCCCTCAAACATGACTTAGCTAGATTTCATATATAGGTGATAAAGAGTTGTTTTGTAAAACACACTGAGCAGTATTATTGCATATGTTTTCAACTCAAACTTGTTTACCTCATGCAAAAGAGATAAATACCAATATGAGATGTTTGTTTTGTGGCTTTGTTTTTTTTACAAAAAACTTACTGTTGTAATAACAAGTGCTTTACTGATGTTAACACAGGATAAAATACTAATTTCATTGCAGCCTGAGGCTATCATGATATATGCAATATTGTCATCTAGTTCCATTAAAAGAATGTGATATAGTGCTAGAAAACAAGTTTGAACCAAAAAAAGGCGTTATTGTTGGTAAACTTGAGAGTGAAATAGCTGAGATTGGAGGTCTGTCAATGAGCTCAGTCAAGCATTAGATACTCAAGCCAGTGGCCATTTTCAGAAGTATTTGTCATCGTGCTGCTCACTGTTACATTTATTAAAATTCCTTGTCTGTTTCTGTTTCCAGAATAATTACTCTCTCAATATGTGCAAAGTGAGTTTTGTCATGTTATAGATTTCCCTATTTTTGCAATAAAGAAAATGTGAGCATCAGAGTTTCCTGAGTGGAACTTCCAGTAGCCTAACTCCTAGAGCTGGAAGGGATGCTCTGTGGGCTTGTGCTCTCTCCTAATATCAGCTAAGGTATGTTTTGAGAGTCTTGGCCTCTGCCCGCCACGCATTGCCACTAGCTTTAATTAAAGCAATACTAGGCAGTGAAAGTTTAATTTGATGTATGCTACTTCTATGTACCTAAAATGGTGAGTGGGCTCCATACATAAATGCCAGTGAGACAGCAAAGAAAGTAGAAAGAAGAGCAGTGATGCTGATTAGAGGAGGCTGAGTGCAGTTTTTCATAGGGTTAATGCTTTCCAAATTGGAGGATATAAGATTGAAAGTGAAGGGCATAGTCCTTGTTGAGGGAAAGTGGTAGAGTGGTCCTAATGCAGAATCTCATTAAAGCAACTGTCAGGATTCCTCTATTTTACCATCACCTCCCCTATTCTATAAGAGTCAACTGTCGTTTTGAGTGAGCATACTGCCAAAGAGGCATTTACAAATAAATGAAAAATGTCACAATTGATTTTGCTCCTTTTAGACTACTCTCTGTCAGCTTTGTCACAAACCCTTTGTTATTCTCTTTTTCAGATCTCTTCTCTGGACATTGGAAATACCTTTGGATAGTTCTGGGCTTCTTTCTGTTGACCCATGGTAAGCTCCCTGGATTGTGACTTTTTGTTAACATCTGTACAACAGTTAAATAATATTGACTTTTCAGTGCTTATAAAAGATGAAATGCTAGAAATTCTTACCAATTACCTAATGAATGTATATCAAAGCTGCATAATACAATCCACACAGGGGAATGCTACTAACATAATGGATTTATTCCTTAGTTTCTTCTATAGGAGGATGTTTGAATTATAGTAAAGGACTTTGCAGTGTTGCATGCAGCAGTACTGGCCATAGAAAACATTTATAGCTATGTGGGTTTTTTTAGTTTCTAAAGAATATGTGCTACTAAGTTGATATTTTTTTTTTCTTCATTATTTACAACTTCTCATTCTCTTTCAATGTATGTTATGTGGTTATTATAGCACATATTGCTGCTTGAAAACAACAGAAAAACAGGTTACCTTTCAATATATATTTACTGGCTGGGTAAGTGAACCTAATGGATGATATCAGCAAATGCCTTTTAATGAAAAAGTGTTAGCATAAGGATAGATATCTGTTGGAATTTCATTATAAGAAATACTTGAGATGCTTTAGATATGGTGGAGTATCTAAACTGCTGTTACCCCTAATTAAAAAAAAAAGTCTTAGTTATTTTCTCCTAGAACTTCAGTTTTGTGATAGCAATTGAAAATACATGGAGTGTTTTACTAAAACTGCTATGGAAGTAATATCATTAACATGTATAGAAATGCTCATGATCCTTTAAATTGTGGTTGAAGTTTTTTAATGACAGGCCTATTGCTATACTTAAGAGTGATTTTTGTCCTTCTTGCATTTTCTGTGACATCCCAAGAAGTGTAACCTGCACATAGCACTAGGACAAGAGCTTACAGTTTTCCTCTAGCTTCAACAAGTGAATCCACACTGTATGCAAGGAGTTGTTTTGTGATGTTTTGTGTATTTCTGAAGCAGTTCATCAACAATACCCACACATTTTGCAGTCTGACAAAGAGCAAAAAGTGTCTATTTCAGTGCACATCACTTTTTGTCACAGTATATTTTTAAAAGTTGCTGCGTTTTATCACTTTTGCTAATAACAGATTTTTAAAAAGATAATTAAAGAAAATTTCTTTGTTTTCATTAATGAAAACTCCTAGGAAATCTGGGAAGGAATTCAGACTCTTTAGGGGAAAACGTGAACAGTTTACAGTGCCACCTGCCCTATATATAGACGTCGTTTCTATTGCTCTTTCATCTGAGATTGTCATGTAGCCCAAGTAGCTTTACTTGTAAAACAGCATAAATTATATTAGTATATGCATATTTGTCAGCTGTTTGAGCTTTTTTAATGTGTTGGATTTTAAGCCAGCTCTTACGTTTCTTATATAGCTTTTGCTTAATTGAAATATTTTGAATTTGTTCTAAAACAAATTTTAAAATGAGTATCTAAAATAACTTTAATGGAAGTATAGAAATTTTATTTCTCTTCTTTTAACTAGAAGTCAAAACTAAATCTATCAAAGAACACCCTTAGTTTGTACTTTGGACACTCTTTTGTTTGCATGTTAGTACAAACTTTGGGGAAAAAGCTTTCAAGGTGATCCCTACTATGTGTTAACAGCAGTGGGCTGCCCAATCTTGCTTTTCTTCTCTTTTATGAAAATCTGAGATGTGAATCCAGAAGAAAGACACAAAATGCTTTCTGACAGTGTGTAACTGGTGATGTAATTTCAATGAATAAACCAGACATTTCAAGGCTGTTGTAGCTGTGTAATTATTATTATTACTGTAAACAAAGAGAAAAGGAAGGAAGGAAAACGCAGATGAAAATGAAGTAGAACTCAGCACAGTCAGTTCTATGCATCCCCCAAACTCCACCCCTTCCATCTGACTTCGGCAATCCAGTAAATTGTTTTGAGGTAAATCTAAATGGAAGTCCGTAGCATTTCCAGTCTAAATGGGGCATGCACTTAGGAGTAAAGCAGTGCTGCAAAGGGTAGTGTAGAACACCTCTGATGCCTGGAAACAATAGTGAGGTATTGGCTAAATACAGGTTGGCAGATTTGCAGCTTAGACTTGCGATCACCAACTCTCTGCATATAAACATATTTAGTTTCATAATGTTACTGACATTGATTTGTCCCAGCTTCTTCTAGAGAGCTGGGTATGCTCGGGTGCATAGTTAAGCATATGTAAATTCCTGTGTGCCAGCTGATTGCATATATCAGAATTACTTCCATACATTAGTGTGAATCATAAGATTTCTCTCAACTGTTGGATGTCCCTACAAGCAACAGATGAAATGTAGTCATTAGAGAAATTGCAATGTTTGAATATAAATTTAGTGGGAGATTGTCTTAAGATCTTCATCCATTGAATAGCAAACACAGATTAATAATTAAAAAAAAAAAAATTTAAAAATAAACATGTGAACACCATTGCTGCTTCTTTAGTTCACTACAGAAATTGCAAGTAGGGAATGAGGCTTAGGAAGGGCCAAAGGTATACAGAGAGCATGTGCTCCAGTGAGAACTCTTCCTGGTAGTGATCCAGAGACAGTGCTGTCCTGCTAATGCAGGTTTCTAGTAAACTTATTTTCAGTCAGGAGCAGGGGAATAAGGAAGTGAGCTGAGAGCTCTATCTTTCTGAATCAGTGTCTGCTCTTAAACTGTAACTGAAAATGTTAAAACTATTAACATTTCAGTTTAAATGACTGTGGTGTCCCCCCATCCTCTCCCAATAATGAGGCTTCACTATTCATGATGAAAGTTATTTGTCTGGCTCCTGAACCCAGAATATTCCTTCAACTCCTTTTCATATACAAATGTCTCTTTTCCTATTTAAATTAATAAAGGTGCTATATTTCTAGGCCTTGGGGTACATGCTGGTCTTGTATTTCAGCAAGATGAATCCTAGACTTTCCCAGTCCCCAGATATGTGACTCTTCATGGCAGAAGATGGTTTTCCTATATACGAGGAAAAAGTAATTGGAGAAAGGGGAAAGTAAGGGAGGATAACCTGGTCAAGTGGGGAAGATAAGATTCGGAGGAATTATCGTTCATGAGTTTGTCAGTTAAATTGTTGCAATTCCACTTTTAGAAGATGCATTTTAAAACCTTGAAAATCCTTGCTCATTAAAATCAGGCCAGTTTCTAGAACGTCTTGTGTTTTGCACTGTGTTAGTCCTTGAGTGTCTGTGTTATTCCATTGGCTCTGGGGAGTGGACTTGTGAAAAAAAAAATTATTCTGTAACGTTTTGAATCTGAGACACTGCTCTGTGCTGCTTTTTAGGCTGTTATAAAACACTATTAGGCAACTGTTTTCCTCTGTACTGTTTTGTGTAGATGCTTTATAAATAGCATCGCTTCAAGTGGTGTAGTGGAACTCAGCAGAAAGGACATGTGAAGAAGACATGCCCACAAGACAATGCTAACAAGCAATTTGCAGATCCTTACTGCCATGGCTGAATGAGTTGGTTTAGGTCATTTTCTATTCAAACAGGAATAATGAGGTAAAATGTGTTTACCTCATTTTCATTGTTGCATGGTGGACAAGCCTAAACCACTTAATTTTAGGGGAATGAACAGGGCAGAGGTAATTGCTAATCACTTGCTTAATTGATCATTTTCTCATGGTTGCCTCTAGCTATAATGTGTTAATGGTGGTCAGAGAGAGTAGCCATCAGAAAAAAATCCCTCAAACTGTACAGGAAAATACTATGAAATAGCTTCATGGTGAAATAGTTTGATTGCTGCTTAATCAGTAGAGTAAAAGGCATGGAAGGAAGCTCATGTGCTGACCTGTAGCTTCCAAAAGAGTCTCTAGTCAAAACAATGAATTGAAATGCATGTAGTATGATCATCTGTGCATAGTATATTTGAGAGTGGAGGGAAATTTCTTGGAGTACATTTCCTCAAGTCATTATTTTAGCAAGAACATCTTGGGAATATTTTCAGTGCTCAAAAGCGTTAGCAGGACCTAATGAATTTAAATTTTTTTTCCCCTATGAAATTGTAGTATTTGTTTAAGCAACAAATAATAATTACAGTCAGTTTTTTTTTTTTTTCATTTACTAGAATAAAATTTGTTCCCAAGTATATATGCCTGCATACAGATTTGAATTACTGTAAGAAAATCAATGGATTGCCATTGAGTTAATAGTACTGGCTCTATTTGGTAAGTATATCCTTGGGCTCCTTTGAAAATCATAGCTGTAATCACTGAGGACTGAACACAACTCCTATGGCTCTTCTGTAGCTCTAGAAACAGGTTATGCAAACTTCTCATTGATTGCAGTGATCCTCCAGTAGAGGCAAGATTTCACAAGGTGTCCTCATATAAAAGAGGTAAATACAGCCTTCCATCCCCCCCTGTCTGTTGCTGGGGGGATTCCCTTATTTTCCACTGTTTTGGGGAAGAAACTGGCTCAGTGTTTTTGCATTAAGGATAGAGACATAATTAAGTTTTTTAACGTTAGTAAAAACTTGACTTGCTTGCAGGAGGTAGATTGTGACAGCCTGCTATGCCATACTAAAATGACACATAAGTAAAGCAATGTTTTCATCAACACAAACGCGTTGCTGTTTAAAGTGGGTTCTCTCTATAGGGTGCCATAAAGTAATTAGAGGACCATTACAAAATCCTTTAGTATTGCATATTAATTCCTTAGGGGGATGAATTCATCTTTTCTGATTGCAATAGTGTATAACTGGCCATGGCAAAACTATAGAACTATAAAACGATCTGAAAAAACAAAGCGTAGTTTTCTAGATTAGCATATTTATTTTATAAAACTCCTAAAAGGCTCATACTTCTAGTGATTATTTTTTTTTTTTTTGCTCATAGCAAAGTAGAAGTGGTAGTATTAGTCTTAAAATTATATATCAATGTGGAATACCATGCACTTTGTCTTAAACTGCATGTAAAATATTTGTCTTCTGTGAGTGAAGACTGTTAGAAAGTCTGTGCCAGCAAAAGAACCACCTCTTTTGTTACAGATGATGGTGAGTTTTTGCTAGTGTAAAACATTGAAGGATGAGAATTTTGAGCAGTTTTTTTTTTTTTTTCCCAGCAGTGAATGGTGATCTGGGTTTGTTTAGTTGAGTGTTACAAATTAGCTTTGATTGAGGTTTTCTTGGATTTTCTTTTTTTAATGACCAGTGCTCTAAGCATGAGTTTGTAAGAGGATTGTGTTGATGGGAAGAGGAGGGAAGCTGCTCATAGGCTGATCTGATGGAGGAAAAAGAGAAGAACTGTTGAAGTGAGTTTGATCAGGATACGTTCAGTGTACAAGCCCCTCTGAGCTGACATGTTCCCCTGCTCATAGCAGGAATTCTGAAACCCATGCGGATATTATTTTACTGTCTTTTCATTGTGCCCCCGTAGGACACATTTTTGGTTGTGCTATGAAGTATCTCATACTTGAAAGGTTCTTTCCAGCCCACCGGATTTGTGTGTTTCTGCTGTGTTTCAGTTTGTACTTAGTGTTTTGATTAATTTGGGGATTAACCCTTCCTTTGCTAATCTTGTCAGCAGCAGTGGTGGAAATCAAGGCTCTTGCCTGTCATATCTCAAAATAAGGCCTTTTTCTTGAGGAATGAAGTAGACCTGGAGATCTAGACTGCTACAACAAAGGCTTTGGGAATGTGCAGTAAAAATTCAGAAGCTTAAGTAGATGCTTCTGACCATGCTGTAGTTCAGGAAAGAGGTGTAATATTTAGCAGCCTCAGTATACTTGACAATTCCTTAAGACTCTACTGTTTTGATTGTAGCACATGTGAGTTCAAAAGTGTTTCCTGTACATTCAAACCTATGAAGGAGATAATCTTGGGAGGGTTTTGACTTTTGTTTTAATGGAAGCAGGATCAAGCACAAATCTAGGTTAGAATGACGTTTAGAAGTGATCAGCCACACTGATCAGTAAATTGAGCTGTTCAAGTTGTTAAGAGACTCCTTAAGTAACTTAGTCAATTCTGCAGATTTGTTTAGTGGTTTTGTGGGTTGTTTTTGTTATTGTGTTTTGTTTTGTGTATTTTTTCCCCCCCATTAGAAAGAATATGGCTATACCTGTATGTATAAACCATCCTCACCCTAGTGACGTCAGTGACAAAGCTCTGATGGATTTCAGCGACGTTATGAAACTATCTACTTTGAGCAGTGCTGTATCCATACATATAAACTGAATCTCCAGCCAAGTATTTCACAGTCCTATTATGAACACTTTCAGTGCTCTAAGGCACCTCAATGCATTATGGAGAAGAGCTCTTCTCCACAAAGAGAAATATTTTGCAATGGTTTTATTTTCACAAAAGCTAAAGCCATAACCAAGAAATGATGACCCAAGTTTTGATAAAAACCACAAATGACTCCACATCCCGTCCCCCAAGAAAACACCTGTGCAGTAAATAAATAATATTGTAATTAAAGTAACAGAGTTTTCATCATAAACAAGGAGTATATTCAGTATGTGTGGCTGGCAGAAAATATAACTTAAAAACTTGAGATTTC
This sequence comes from Merops nubicus, assembly GCF_000691845.1. Taxonomy (NCBI): domain Eukaryota; kingdom Metazoa; phylum Chordata; class Aves; order Coraciiformes; family Meropidae; genus Merops; species Merops nubicus. Next base: position 54,717 of record NW_008580833.1, on the reverse strand, counting down.
AGTCTGCTGTTTAGAAACAGGATTGAGGGACTTGAAGGTAGGCAGGTCCAGCTTTTTGGGAAAGCTCTCTTTGAAGGTTAAGTACTATTGTTGTTCTCACCTTTGCTCCAGGTCTACGTGTGCTTTCTATCAAAATGAGTTGTGCCTGCTGTCTTCTTAAAACTCTCTAGCTTGCAAGTCACTGACCTTGTTACCATAGACCTTATGGGTTTGCTGTGAGCTCTCTGAGTAACATTTATTAGGAGTTTTATATTAGCAGTTACTTTATGAGTTTTTCAGATAAATAGGATCCTTTATCCTAGATAGTACTATCACTGTTTTAGTCGACTTTTGTGTGATGAATATCTTTCAGAAAATAATAGATTGGGTTTTGGAAATATAATTTCATGAGCGCAATTTACCCCATCTGAAAGATAATTTTGTTGGTGCATCACTTCAGAACTTTTCCTTTAAAACATAAGATGACACTTCTTCACATTTCCACATTTACAAAGTGCTGTGCCAAAAAAAGGAAATGCACTCTTTCTTTTTATTCCCCACTTTATAATGTAAGTAATAAACACCCTTCTTTTCCTTTTGAGACCTCCTGAAGATCAGTCAGTCCATTTTCTTTGCCTTTCTATGTCTATTCTCATGTCATCACTTATCCGTTAGTTCTCTTTCTCTTAATACAAAGAGAGAAATCTGCCTAGTAGGTACATGTTGAGACACAAGTAGAAATAAAGGGAAGGCTGGGGGCAGAACTGAAGAGACCAGCAGAGACAGAGCAGAAGGGCCCTTGGCATTTTAGTTTTGAGTAGTTTGGTGGTCCTGCAATGTTTGTAGGAATACATTTGCAATAAGAAGTGAGAGCACCTTGTTTTATAGCTTTTATTAAAACATTTGTTCTTTCGACCCAATGTGAGTAGCCTGCTTACCTTTTTTCCCTGACGTTTTTAATTCATGTTTTTCCTATACCTGAGCATCAGCTGAAGCTTGACAAATTCTGGTGTTCTTAGAACTTATCTTCAAGGTATACTTTAGATTTTTCTCTTGCTTCCCTTTGCTATAAGAAATATCTGTTGAAATGTTTTTATAGTTTTTTTTTTTTTATGATAGACATTTCAGATACCTACTGCTGAATAAATAAAACTGCTTTCCTAACTTAAAGAGCCTGGGATATTTTTTCATTTGTTTCTCAAAATCTGTTGCAGCACAGAATGTAGTTGGTTGTTGTCATAGTAAAGAGAATGGCCTGGCATTGAAATGAAAACATAATTAAAATTATTCTTACTTTTCTCGGGGCTTGGAACAAACTCTAACTTAAACCTTTTCTTAGAGGTATTACACCTAACAAGCTCTCTTGAGAGGGATGGTGGCAAAGCAGCTAAGCTATCAACAAAAATACCAAATGGCTGCATACCCTGGGGTTTGCTTGAATTTGAAAGTAGATTGGAACAGTGAAGAAATATAATGCAATCTGGTAAAGAAGCTGCAACATAACTTCAGTGGACATAGACACAGTAATGTACCAGTATAAAAATCTAATATTAACCTGCAATGTAGGTAACATCATAAACCACTCTGTAGTTGCTTAGCTTACATTCGTCTTTGATGCATCATCTTCTATGTCTTGGGATGTTGAGATCAAGTTAGGCTGTAAACTATATAGTGGAAACCTGCTTTTTTTTTACCTGCTGTGCAAAAGGCCCTGTGAGCCTGTTCTGGGCTGTCTGTGTTAATTATGACATGCTAAATGCAAAGTCACTACTGAACTGAAAAGTACACTAATGGTCTTATGTTTTTGGTCTGAGTTTTATGGCAGGTTAAAGTTCACTAAGCCACGGAAGCCACTTGTGGTCTGAGGCTTTTTTCCCTGCCCACATGAATGTATGTGTGTACATGATGGAGTTATAACACTGGTTTTACAGGATTTGAAGCAGATGGAGGGGGAAACAGTAATTCCTAAGTGTTTCACATCTTGTCTACCCCTTTTATTTCTTTAATCTGGAATGTTTGTTAATCTATACAGTATTTGTTTTATCATAATCCTTTCTCAGAATTTGTGAATGCCTTCCAATACAGGCTCAGTAGTAATGGGTTTGCAGAGTCACAGCCTGTTCCATTTCTGAAACTTAGATTGAGATGTAGTAATTCTTTTGTTTTGAGGAGAAGCTTGATAGGGGGTTCATGGTGAAAAGCCTGCTTGAATTAGAGGAAAGAGATGGTTTCCAAAAGGGAGTGTGTCACCTGATTACTTTTGATGGCTTTCAGTAGATTCTGGAAGATGATAGCCTAAGCAGATCCTCTTAATTAAGAAAGAAGGTGGCTCTTCATAGAATTATCCAGAGACCTCAATCTTTATTATTATTATTATTATATTACATTCTCAAAAGAAGCACAGTGATGTGGTGATTTGTAGATTTGAACAACAGCTTTGAAGCAGCAGGGGACAAATCTGTTGGTGATTGCTATACAGAGCTGTACCTCTCTCTCTTACTTGGTGATGCAGAGTGCTTAAATACTAAACTTCCATTGATCCTGTAAGCCGTTGGAGCTCGGTAGCAGACTATTTCAGTTGTTTTGAGGAAATTCCATTGATTATCTGATTCCATTATGATGCATTCACACTTATTTGAAAATCTGTGATCAGGTTATTGGTGTCTTGCATATTGGACAATTATGAAAATAGTAACTTTCAGGAACAGAGCTGCATTTAACAGTGCCATGAAGCTTTACTTTCTGATTCAGCTGCAGAATTCTTACAGTAAACTTTTATTTTTATGATTATTATTTTTAGGATTGATATTGCAATCTGATTTTTTGTTTTTAAAGTATTGCGGGACATTTTCTTGCGCCCTCTAGATTTCTTGATGTTTTCTTTGGAGTGGAGGAGGCCTGTTGTGAAAGGGATTCCAAAACATCCCACACTGATATTCTGATATGTTGTTTCAGTTCATACACAGGTCTGCACATAGATGCAGCAGGGATCCTACTACAAGCAATTCCAGCTTGTCAGATAAAGGTGTATCTACAGCTTTGCTTGAAATGCCTCTGATTCAGGGAACTGTGCTGGTTAGGGGTGTTGTGTGTTAGTCTGTACATGTGTGTATGGCTGAATGGGATGCTTCCAGATTGCTGTGTTAAATATTAAATTACTATATATGCCTTTTAAAAATAGTGTATTATTGAGGTTGTCCCAAGAAATTAAAGCTGAGGGATTACAAAGCTGTTTTCACAGGCTCTGTTACCTCCTTGAAAATAGAATTTCATAATTAATGTGTATGCATGTGTGTGCACTTGTGTTTAATAGAAAACCCCAAACAACAAAACAAAGTCAACCTTAACGAAACAGTTTTAACATGTGAGTAAACTACAGAGAATGATAAACGTCAATGTACAAGATGGTGTTGCATGCAGGTTTCAGTCAGTTGAAACTGGCTTTTGTAAGTGTTCAAAACTTAAATCGTGTTGAAGGCATGAAGGTACCTTAGTTTTAGCCAAGCACATGAAAGAAATAGTGAGTGCAACAGGGAGCTCAGATAACTTAAATTGGAAAATGTTTCCTTTTCTGGCAGTTGAGGCCTGCATGTTTAGCAGGAGCTCAGGAGTAGATGGAGAGATGCATGCTGGTCTTAAGCTTGAGCCCTCTTCCAAGCCAGAGCAGTAATTGTGAGTTTACAGGGATAATTTTTCTTAAGGCTGTTGGTAGTTCTTGCGTAGCGTCTCCTGTTCAAAAAGAAGTGAACTGTAATTGGTTGTATCATTAGGCTTTAAATGGGGGTGGATTGCTGAAAGAGAGCTCTGCTATTCAGCAAGTCAGGCAAGCATCAGTAGCTGGTAACTTCCAGACTTGTGTGTTGCACCACCCCAAGTGTAGATTCAACCCTCCTGTGAAAAAATTTGAAATGTGTATCAGATTTCATATGATGCCTTTTGTAAGGAATAGTGCCTGGAGAAAGAGGCTAATAACTCCTAGAAATACAGATGTGTAGGCTCCTTTATTAAGGAGCCTATGTATGTATACAAAGGTGTATTTTTTTTTTTTTGTACCTATGGGCAAAACCTCTTATTTAATTTCTGTGTGGTTTTTTTTTTCCCCTGCAAAGAAATTATATAATTCCAGTATAACATACTGAAAAAACTGAAGCTTTATAGTCCATTGGTTTTGTATGTAAGACTCCTATGACAATATAATTTTTATGGCTGTATTAAAATGTCATTAATGTGTTTAGTAACTACTCTTCTATGATCCATTAATTATAATAGATGAAATTAGGTATGAATAGAACTTAGTCTGAATTCTAAAAGACTAACATTATTTGCAGTAACTGTAAGCGTGTAATCCTCAGGTTATGGTCTTCAAATATCTTATTTGATAATGCAACAGAATTGATGATTCCAATGTCTTAAAAAAATTCGTATCGATAAAATCCAATGAGGTTATAAAGATTTTGTTTCAGAACAACCCCTTTTGTTGGTGCTATATTTCAATAGTTTGCTGTGTTGCAACAAATTAATATGAGTTTAAATGAAATAATCTGCTGCATCCTGCAACAGGAGGGAATTACTATGGTACTAGTTAAAATCTTTTCTTACTTACAGAATACTTGGTCACCACTAATGAGTTTACTTTTAATTTGGATCCATATAAACAAAAGTAACGTTCCTAAGCAGGTTCACTTTGTTAAAGAAATCAATATACATGCTAGTTTTGGTATCGTTTCTGATCAATCACGGCAGCTAAACTACAGGATCTTTCCTCCTCCCTTTGACTTTCTTATGGCTGGGAGACAAATTGAGACCAACTCTCCCCTGTTTCAGAGAGGACAGTAAAACAAAAATGAACAGATGGTACAGGTGCATATACACTGGGGTTGTGATAGTGGTTCTAGTATTTTGATACTGCCATCTAAAGCAGTTTTAGCATTTTAACTTGTTAACCTTTCCTGTCCACGTGTGAGTTCTGAATTTCTGCTTTGTAGGACAACAAACAGCCCCCACATGCTAGGTTGCCTCTTCCTGTTGGGTTGTTTTTTTTTT
>NW_008580833.1:35558-49664 GCF_000691845.1 Merops nubicus | reverse complement strand
TGTTGTCCTCTCCTTTTTGGGTTTTTTTTTTTTTTTTTTTTTTTTTTTTTTTTTTTTTTTTCATAACAACACTTTTTAGACCTGTCTATACTGTGGCACAATAGAAAATAGGAGCAAGTTAATTTTCCCTTTCACTCCGCTTTCCTTTTGCTGGGAGCTCCACAGGAGGACACAAGCAGAAGTTTATGATGCTTAACACTGTTTCTGTTGCATTTCATTAATCTTAGGGGGATTAAATTAATGTTATAATTTGTGGTAATCTGCATTAGAATCAAGTTCACTTAAGATTCATGTCTAAGTTTGGTTTGCTTTGGTTTGACTTTGTTTTTTTTTTTTTTTGTTTGACTGAAGCTTGGAAAAAGGCATCACAATAGAAGGGCATGGAAGATGCTAGCAGCAAAAGATAAATTTTGTGTCAAAGCTCTTTTGGCCTTGAGGTTCTAGAAGTGAACAGTAGAGGCAAACTGTTACTTAATGGTTTTAATTTTAAACATTTCAGATTAAAAGGTTGTTTTACATCCTTGCCAAAAATCCAGACAGCAAAACGTTCTCGTTTGCTGTGAATGGTAACTAACAATTCTAGTTTAATGGGTGTCTCACAATTTATCTGAATAAAGCTGTTGTTTTATTTGGTATTGCGTCATGACCATCCAATACAATGACAAAACTCTGCTTGTTTTCTACAGGAGAAGCAGTTGGCCTGTAGTAAACCCAAAGAGTCTGTAGGTGCTGTGTTGTGGAAAGATGGGCTGATGTTCAGTGTGCTGTGTGATTGCACAAAGTAGGGTTTCGTGCACGCTTTGTTCTGCTGACTGCATGTTTCTGTTTCTATGGGAAGCGTTATTCTGGATGTTTTGCTCTAAAAAGTTTCTCTTTTTCTCAAAATCAGCACAGTCACTTTTTCCTCGCTCTCTCATATCCCTTGTGTTTCTAATTAACATATCAAAATCACTGTCTGTCCTCTGTTCTGAATAATATGTGCTTGTTTGCATTCCGGTAGCACACCTCGACTGTGAATGCAACAACTAGTATAATTTCCAGTATCTAAAAAGTTTCCATGTGTAGGTTTATTCTCAAACCATAATTATTTACTGATTTTTGACAGATATCTTGAGTCTTAAGTTCTGTATTAAACAAAAGTTTTAAACTCTGTTTAGGCTGAGTAAGCAGGTATCTTTAATCAGTTAAACACACTGGGCTTCTTTATAGCTCTCTCCAGGAGTATAGAATTAAAAAAGGCAAGCAGTAAGTAAATATCTCAGAAGATAACTTTTGTTTGTTAAAATGTGCTCTGCTTAGAAAAGTATTCTTAATTTGCAGATTCTCTGTTTTCTCTTAGGTTATCAAATCTTATGTGAATATGAGTTTCAAACCCGAAGCTTAATCACTGAAAATACTTTGCTACCTTTTGGTTGCAGTTTTACTGTACTGGTTTTTTTTTCTTTTAAACTTGATTATCTGAAGTAATTGCAGTAATGAAGGGATAAGGTAAAGCGAAATTATAGATAAGTGCTTAGAAAAAGAAAAGGTTTATGACTTAAAATTTGCTTTTGAAATTTTCAGAGCTATCTAATTTCCTTGAGGAAATGTCTCTTTAGTGTACACTTACCCTTATTTTTTTTAAAAAAAGCAGAACTATTTATATTTACTGAATAGTAGTAAGATACAACTTAACCAAGAATGCATTGAAGTAATCAAGATGCAAAGCAGAGATATTATACATAAACATGTTTATGGCCATAACATAACGAAAAAGACTTTTTTTGGCAGAAGACATCAGGCTAACAGTAGCATATTGAGGACATATTTTTAGGTGACTTCTTTTACTTACTTTCAAAGACTTCCTTTGAATGTTAAATTAAGTGTTTCTGATCAGGAAAGATTTTTGGTAATATAATTTAAGTGTTACTTTAGTTTCTTCCTCTCATGCTTGGTTACACCATCTCTTACCATGAGCAAGACTGGGACACATGGAGATATGTGGCAGTCTGTCTGAGGACACTTAGTTTATGGCTCGGTAAACGTCCAAAATGAGAGAGATGGCAGAGTGGTTCTCTTCATGAGACCTGTGAAACAGGTAATTGTCTAAAGCTCCTGTACTTGGAAGTTAATGAACAGAACCATGTAAGTGATTCTTACTATGTGAGGTCTGTGTGTCATGGTTACAGGAGCTGGGACCAGTTTATCCTTATGTGGGTAGAACCAAAACTGTGTATTCTATACTCTCTATGTCAGTGCTCATGGGCTGTTAAGAAAATCATGGGTAGCAGCTGGCCAGGACAGACCTCACACCCCAGGCTATAACAGATAAGGAAAGAAGTTCAAGGTCAGGGGAGATGTTAACACCTTTCCCACCCAGCAGGAGTCCTCCTCCCTGTTAATGGGCCCATCCATGCCTCGCCCCATGACTCATACAGAGCTCCCCCCAGGAGCTATTTCTGTTTAATGGACCATCAAGGACCCACTGCATGACTCATAGACTGATACCAACCCATTGTGAGATGCTCCACCCAGGGGGAGGAGCCAAGTGCTCCCACCTGGATATAAACTGGGGTTCAGTACAGCACAGGGGGCCTTACCCACTGGATTTCCAGAGGACAAGAGCTACCAGATCTTGTCTAGGAGACCACTGTTTCATCTGGACTTCTTCCACCACCCTAACTACAGAGTATCAGGTTGTATTCTGACTCTGTTTGTGGTTTTCCTTTGTATTATTGCTTTTATTTTTTTTCCTTATTAAATTGTATTTCGGACTTGGAGTCTCTCACTGGTTTGTTTTCAAACCATTACACTGTGTCAGCTTGGTCTTCATTGCCAAGTGCTGATAACTCTTAAAGCATAATACCTTTTTTTTTTTTCTCAGCTGTGCAACTGTGTGACATTTAGGTATGGTGTTTGTAGTTTTATTTCAGAACATGCAACTGATTTTATAACTTAAAACCAAATTCCTGCACTTGGAGTTTTACAAATGCATAACTCATGTTTCCTTTTTTTCTGAAAAAATAATGTATTTAGTTGTTTACTAGAGCTGAACCCAGAAGAGTACCTCATGAAACTCCCTTTCATGAAAACATTCACAAAACTCTTGAAATTGCATCTTTAATATGTGTTAAGAAGTTTGATGCATGAGATGTTAAAGTAACAACTTCAGAAGCTTAAACACAGAATTATTGGTCTTGGAGCTGCAATAATAACTTGTGAAGAGGAGTCTCCTAATGTATATTTGGTGGTTAGTAATATCCAATATGTAGTGCTGTTGCTCTACATTATTTGTGAATAAATTAGCTGGTTTTAGAAAACTTGTTTGATAGCTGTGTAGCATATCACTGTGTTTCCTTCTGCATGGAAGGAAAGTTTGGGTCTAATATTTGGCCTCAGAACTGACAGGAAGCAATAACTGTCTTTTGAAACTGAGATGCCTGAGCCTTAGGAATCAGGTTGGAAATTTGACCTATGTACTAAATGTATGGAAGAAATCAATTCACTAGTTCTGTGAATCTGAGGGTCACAGCTTTAGAAAGAGAAATCCAAACCACTAAATTAACCAAATTATGATATTGGTGTTGGGTTAAATATTTCAATAAACGCTGAATATCACTCTAAAAGATGTGACCTAGCTCAGCTAGATGCATGTGGGCTTAATGCAGAAATTACTGAGTTAAATCTTTGGCCTGTGCAATGTCAGCCTGGGTGATCATAGTTGTCCTTTATAAATGCTGTTTGTCAAACATAAACATTCAGCTGAATGCATTTAAAGGAGCACAAAACAGCATTTATTAGAAATGAGATGTCAATAGATGACATAGGCTGGAATAAGCAGAGAGTTGTGAAACTGCAGTTAGACTGGATAAATAAAATGAATGGCTTTAGGAAAACTGTGAAAAAAATTCTGGTTTCATCTAAGCTTGAAAGTAACTTTGATTTATCTTTTTGAATAAATAAATAAAAAGGTCTTCTCTGTAGTGACTGTTGCAACTGTGAGACTTGCAAAACTAGTGGACTCTTTCCTTTGCTACAAAATGACTGCATGAATGCACTTTTCATTTGAGCTCCAGTGTGCTTAAAGGCCCTGGTTGCCTGTGGAAGAGAAGAAGGGAAGGGGTAGGATGGGGAAGGTTAAGGAATCTGAAAACAGGCTCCCAAATGCATAGCACAAACTCTGCATGTGCCTATACCTGTGTACACACCTGCACTGAGTTTTATGCACTGTTGCACCTGAGGGGAGTCAAGTGACACAATAGAAGAAACCTTTATATCAGCTATTTGATTTCTGAAGAGTTTCAGATACCTAGGAGTGCAAAACTTATATGATGATCCTTAGGTGTAGTTCAGCAAGCCGAGAACAACTTCTAGTGCTCAGAACCTGATTAAATCCGTAACAGTATTAGAGTTGCACAAAAAAAATGCTGAAGGTCAAGCAAAGGGGCTGTGTCTCTATTGTCTTCATCACGAAAAAATAGCTTGACATGAGTATAAACACAAAGGCTTCTACATCAGATATTTGTCTGGTTCTCGGCGTACTTTTATTCTTCCCATTGATGTTACTTAGAGGTGAAATGTACTCCTTCCTAGTCTGATAGAACATTACTTCCTATCTTCTCTCTCAAAATATCCATACAAAGAACAGGGAAAGAATTAGGAAAATGTCATTTTGTGTACTGATTAGTGGCTCTGAGTAATACGTTTTAACCTTAGCTAAGCCACGAGTTTATATTAAATTTTAAGAATATTTTAACTTTTTTAATTAGTTGCATAGTTCTACTGTTTGTTTTATTCTTATGAACTGCTGGTCTATATTCTGTTATAGCTCTATGTGGAGCTCCTTGTTTGAGCTATCTGCTCAAACAGAAACAAGTTTACAGGAGTAGTGCCTTGATTTGTACAGGGAGTATACTGGGTTGCCTGTCATGAACCCTAATTGCCTTATACTACATCAAAATCTAGTAGTGACTTTTCCCATACCTGGATATATTTAAGCAGATGCTCATGGGAAAATCAAACAGTAAAGCAAATTGAATCTGGCTTAAGAATTCATGACCTTTCTGTCCTACATATCAAATTCATTTTTCTCAAATGCTGTTCATATTGTGCTGCATATTAATTGCATATTGCATATTCTTTATTCATAATATACCACTGATAATAACATAAAATTACATTTTTAATTCCCAGTGATACCTTAATTTAATGTTTCATTTACTTCTCTTCTTTAACTAATCTTCTGTCCTCTGAACAAATTTGATTAAAATCTTTGCATTTATTAAAAAGAAATGGGCTAAAATAGATCAGTTTGGTCCCACAAGGAGCTGGTATTAAAAATTCCTTTCTGGAGTATGCCTTTCGTTGCATGGGAGGTTTTAGGGGAGGGGAGAGCTGATTAAAACTCAGAAATAGCTAGGATATTGAGACGTGGAAGAAATGATCTGCTTTAGTTACTGCTTTTTCATCTCCCAGCTAAGCCTTTCTCCTTTCTCTCATCCCCGGAAGCTCTAGTAATTAGGAATTTGTGAGATTTGGGATGGGATCTGGGAGAGTGAAGAGTGATGTCAATTCTGCTTACCTCTTTTTCTTAGTGCTGTTTGCCAGGAGACAGTCTTTCAGTCTTCACCAGCTGTCAGGTAAGCAGTGAGAAGAACTCACTCTGGGCTCGCTTCCCTTTTGTGTAGTCCGGCTGTGAGCAGAGTCAGTGACAGGATCTTTAGGATGGGATAATGCAGCCTCGTAATTGGCCCTGCTGTTGCAATTTGATAGTATCTCCTGGTCAAAGAGGCTTTCTCACTTGTGCCTCCAAAGCAACCAGCAAAGCCTTGTATGTGTTCTGGCATGGGATGAAGGCTTGTAAGGTTAAATGTTCTCCTTTCACTGCATAAGTGGAATTGTGGAGCTCCACCACCAGCATGCAGCAAGTTTTTAGTGTTTAGACCTTGTTTGCTTAAACGTGGAAGTGAAGATACATTGCAGAGCTATCTAGATGAATTGCTACAGCTGTGAATGTCTGTCCTGCCATTTTTACGATGCAGTTAATATGTTCCAAATCACTTGTGCCAACATATCTAATTCTTGAAGTCTTGCAGTGCAGGCTCACTAAGTGCTTCTGGGTAGATGCTTCAAAATCCAAACTTCGAAGCTTTTAGAGAAAAGGGAAAACTGCATACACTAAGAAGTTCATTAATGCGTGGTGATTCTTGATGGAGGTAATTTACTGATAAAAATTGCTTTATTGGATCTTTTGTGTTCTAGGAGACACAAATCTATGTTTGTGTTTACATTTAGAAGTTGTCTTGTAACTCTGTTACAAGAGTCTTGTAACTTTACAGTTACTTTGTTACTTTGGTTTTGATTTAAATTGCTATCGGATTAATCTTCTTAATTTTCTATTGAATTATGTGTTTATCTTTCCCATTTGATGTTATCCATTTCTGTGTAATTAAATGTTGTAATCTTCTTGTTTCTTGACCTATGAGATTGAATTAATGATATCTTCCTGGGAAGTATGATATAACATTGTTAACTGATTGCCTAAATTGGTAGAGAGTAAAATGTATCGATGAGTAAAATTTAAACATAGGTCTTTCCCCAAACTAGCATTATAAACCGTTTTGAAGGACTTGAAATTATTTTTGGGCTAGTCCTTCTCTGTTGTTGTACAGCTCATTAACTGCATTCAAAACCATGATTTGCTGCTTGTATAGTGACAGAGTGTTTTTGGAAGTGTGAATTAATGACATTTAATGCTGTATCTGCTGGCTTTTTTTTAGGCTCTTTGAGCACCCAGTAAGTAGGTTTGTTGCTCACTTGTTAAGCACTTTGAACAGTCTGAACTAGCAAGCTTCTACCTTTACTGGATGCACCTATTCCTCATATACATTCTAATTTTCATTCACAATTAGTTTTATCTCCCTCACTTTGATTCTGCAAATTCACAATATTAATTTTGTGGTGCAACAATTTAGTACAGCGTCCCCACAGCATCAAGCTTTACTTCATCATCAGTACAGCTGTTTCTTGTTTGTGAATGTGAAAACCTGACTACTGCAGGCCAGGGCACCTCTGTCAGTCCTTCAGCAAGGAGGGAGCTGGTTGTGTCAGAGCTCTGGCAATTTGATGGCTCATCTGGGAGGCAAAATTAACTTTGTGTAGGGTCCATGCCTGTGTTCAGTCATCTTCTGAGGAATGGAATGGGGTTTAAACTGTGTACAAGTCTTTTGTCCTTGAGTGAATCTCAGCCATGGGGAATGAGACTCAGCTCCAGTGATAAGGCACTTCTTTATTTATTTTTTTTAGAACATTATTGGCCTGGCTTTGTAAATTTATGTATATTTGTGTGTGGAAGAGTAACACATGGTACATGTCTTGTCAGGCTTCATCTCTGTAGCATGGAGATGCCTTGCTATAGACAAAATAAAAACTTTGTTGCACTCCTACAGTGTGCATGAAGTAATGTAGGAATACCCATTGGCTGTTCAGAAGTGGCAAAGGTCTTTGAGGGAAGAGGTGACATGCTATAGTTCCCTGCTTTTAGTTTTAGTTCTAACAATCATAAACTCCTAAATTTAAGAAATGTCAAATAGAAGACTAGATGATGATGTTTTTAATGGAATTTTATTCATTTGGGCTGTTTCCTTTCCTGCTAGTATTTAAATAACTGTAGCTTCGAGTGCTTTTGTGCGGAAGAACATTTCAGGAAATGTTAATGTTTTTCCTTGAAAACCAGTGTGGAAAAGAACAGCCTTTGGGATACTGGGACCATTTCATTGTGTAGGAAACAGTGTGGCTAAGCACTTGTATCACATCCAGTGATAACCTCATAGCATTTTTCAGGCTGAAGGACTGTGCCTAAGTGGCACACTTCATGCCATCTGACAGTTTAGTAGTGGGCCCTGAAAATGTAAAGTGAGAGGTGGCAGGGGCAAGCAAGGAAGCAAAATTGGTGTTTCTACCATGTAGGTAACATGACCTCTGTCTGCTTATTATCTGCCACTTATGCAGTTGTCTTCTCATTCTTGTCTGACAGCCCTTTAGAACTTGACTCAGTCTGGATTATTTCTTCCATTTTTTCCTGTTACTTTAGTCTCTGTTAAGATTCTTTTCTTAAAACTTTGAGTAAGAAATGGGCCTGAAGGGAAACTCAGGTTTTGTATTGACTAGAAGAATGGGATATGGCACTTCAAACTTAGACTGTTGCATTTTTTTTGCAGGGCTCCTCTGGTTCAGTATGTCAGATGTGTGGCGGTTTTTTTTTTTTTTTTTTTTTGCAATTGGCTGAGCTCTTCAATGGGTTGAGAAAGTTGCTTTAAAATACGTTCTTTATTGGTGCTCATGTTCAATCTAGGCATTGACCCTTCTGTGAGCGACAAATTGGTTACTTAATGTCACATGCAGAAAATGCGAATAGTGGTGTTTGATAATTTCTGTTTTTAAATAATATTACAAAATGTTCTTAAATAATTTTGGCACGATATTGTGAGCATAAACCCTTGGTAGTACTACTACCTTAAGTTACGTCATCCCAAAAGGAGAATGGTGCTCAGCTGGTACTCATTTCTCCCACTGGCACTTAGGCTTGAATGACTCACCATGGACCATCTGCATGGATTCAAAATAGAGGTACAGTAACTAAGTATTTGCTTTCTGGGTGCAGCAGCTTAACTGTTGGTCCTGGATGAACTCTTTTGCTGAATACAAAATACTGTCTGGCAGGCATTTTTCTTCTGTGGTTATTGATCGTAGAGACTTAAACTCATACTTAACCTTCACTATAGAAGTTTTGGCAATGTATCTGCACACGTTTGATTTTGGGTTAGTGTTTTGTTTTTACATGATACCAAGTGAAACTATAGTCTCAAACGTAATAAGTAACCTTTGATAAAGTTCAGGTAGGCATAGCTTCCTGTCATTTATGTGTTCAGTGTTAAAATGATTACAAATAAGAAATATTCCAAACTAGGAATGCTTCTAGGTACTTCTTTGTTCTCCACATCAGACAATGAATTGATCGCAATGATCCTAAAAAATTATAGATCTATAGCCTGTTTACATACATTAAGAAAATCACTCCTTCACAGTATATTCTTTCTTAATAAAGGCTTAAATATCTGTGGGTATTACAGGAAAATCTAGAGCACCTGGCTTAGTAAACTTCAGGCCCTTATTTTTTGCCAAGTGTTTTATAAACACTAGAGAAATTCCATCACTCATAGAACAAGAACTCATAGAGCTTATTTTTTAAGTACACCAGGCATGTAAAGGATACAAACAGAAGCACAGAGAATACAGGTCTATCTATGCTTGTCTGACAGGCCATTGAAAAAGCCCATATTTCTGCATCTGAATTAGTTGGGCAGTGGTGCTGTATATGTATTAACATCAGCAGGCCTTTATCAAGCACGTAATCTCTTCCGTGCTTCATTGCCAAGAGTCATTCCATTAAAAGACATTTGTCCAAAATAACTTGGGTATTAGATTTGATGAGCTGCAGCAGGCTGCTGGAGCAGAAAATAATATTATGTAATACGATACTGTAGTAGAGTTATAAATTAAATAAATCTTTATTTTAGGTTATGTTGTAGATATGAGGACTAGATTGACACTTTCGCATTAGATCTAACTACCTGGCTTCTGTCCAAAGCAGTTTTTTTTTATAGTTCTTGCCCGATGATTTTGAAGAACTCTTATTTGAGTTTCAAGTAATTGGTTAGTTTATAGGAGAATATGAACCTTTCTGGTTACAGCTGTTCAGTGTTAATACCAATGTGGTTTGCAGCGTAAATGCCAATAAATGAAAAACATTCCTTTCCCTTGTATTGTGAGGAAGAGGAGAATTTTAAAACCACGTTTCTGTGTGTAGGAGGATGGTGTATATTTTAAAGAAGTAGATTGTGTACATCCAGTACTGTGGATAATGAAAACTGGTGTGTAAACACCAGCAGGGAAAAGAATGAGCTTTCTGGAAGTCTTTGTTAATGAGTATACATGTGCTGAAAGATGATAATTGATAGCCTTTTTGATGAGGTCAGAAGAAATACCCAGATGAAAGCTTTTCTGTTAAAGAACAGATGTATCAGTATAGCTCTTTAGCTGCTATAATTTGACATATTGATGACATGGATTACACTAGCGAGTGACCTGGATATTATTCAGGGGTTTGCATGCTGCCTTTTTCAGAAAATATGAAGGGGAAGTCAGAGACGACTTAATTAAAAGATGTAAAACAGTGAGAAAAAAGGAGGATAATGTAGTTAAAATATGAAGATGAAAGAGTCATGTTTTGCCCATACTGTCTTTCAGTAAGATTACATTATGATGGCAGTGTATTGGAGGAAACCATATGGCTGCTGCCTGAGCCTGCAGCGTGGAGATGTATGGGGATCTCGCCATACACCACTTGACTGGGCTCTTATCTATCCTAGTGTGACAAATAATTCTGCTCAGCTTGTCAGCAGTGACAGCTGAGACTTTTTGCTTAGATGCCTTGACAGTGCTTGTATTTAAAGAGCTGGGGCCATACACTCCATTAAGTTTTTGTGAAATGAACTGTCTGCTACTTGCGGTCTCACTGATACTGGCAGCGTTTGTGAGCTGTAATCCTCTCCAGCTGCCTGCTGCCCAAGCGAGGGCCTTCAGGCTCCTGACAGGAGCCAGTTGGGATGTTTTTACTGGAGTCTGTGGGGCACAGTATCTCCTTAGATAGACAAGACAGGATTTCATGGGCAGCGAATGCTTTGAATGACCATCTAAGTATATTATAGAAGAAAACCAGCTTCTCATAAATGAAAACAGACAAAAAGGTATTGTTTTTTGATGCACATATGCAAATAAGCGGAAGGTGCTGCTCTATGGAGACAGGGGATGCAGTCTGTGCACCACTTAAATCTTGTGATGCTATTGCTCTGTGTAGCACCTACATCATCACATTAGCTAGGTTGGAAAATACAGTGGCTTTTGGAGGTGTGAATTTCATTTCTGTATAAGAGAAGTACTGGTAGAGTTGAGTTACACCTGTAACTGCAAATTCAGCCATTCATAGCCTGATGATAAATAGAATTAAATGTCTACTACTGAGTTTTTCATTAAATATGTGGACGAAACTACAGAATGACATTCCCTTTCTTGGTATCTCTGCTGTGTCAGGGCTCTGAGTGTTGTAGTTGAGCTTCTGCCTGTAGCAGACGATGGAATGTTACAGGTGATCCAGCGATGCAGTTGCAGTACCTTGTATGCAGGATAGGAGGGTTAGTTCACTAGGGTCTCTTGATGACACTATTGGAGAAGTTTTAATTTCTATTCCCTTCCCAAAGGTGAAGCGTGAATATTATCCACTTCCTGGAATAGCAGAATATAAAATTTTCTGTTAGGAAAGTGTTTTTAAAGTCTGGGTTTAAAGGCATTTTCTGGATGTAGATATGCCTTCGTGCATACCTGTGCAAGCATGCCAATTATACTGAATAGTTTACTGAATATTATACTAAAATCAATAGATACTTAACTTCTAAAACCTCCATTTAGTTTTGAAGCAATTTCCCAATAAAATGTATGTAATAAAGCCAGAAATAGGCATTTGGAAACTTTTAAAAATTCTACTTGATGTTTGAGTTGTATGTGTGGTGTGGATCAATATTTCTTATTCACTGCATCATGTCTGGTCTGTTCTGTTCTGCCTGGACATTGCAAGACTTTAAATTAGAGTGTACTGCTTATTAACATAAGAGCAGGAATACAGAGACGAGATGAAGAAGATGGGAAAGCAAATGGAAATTCAGAGTTCTGTTTCCTTATAAATCTCAATCTATCTGTTATTTTGCCACATTGTTTCTTACATAACTATGCAGCATATATTGATATTATACATTAATGTAGAACTTGGTTTATATTACCGTGCATGGTTCTGTTGTTAGCTGTGGTTCTCACAAACCAACTATGAGGGTTTCAGATGGTCACTATATACTATTGAACACAAAGTGTTTCAGTATCTCCAGGAAAAGTTATTTTCAGACCTTTGTAACTTAACTATAAAGTTTTATGCATTCTGTGTTAAATCCTGGCATGAAACTTCTCACCATAGGAGAATATACTATTTTATTTTTTTTTTACATAAAATTTAACACTGTTTTTTTTTTACCGCTCCACTGTGGTGATTGCAAAATAGGACTTGGCAAACATACACTGTAGTGTGTGGGTTATAGCATGCATCTTAGGCCACATATTTGCATCTGCTTTTTAAAATATTAGGATTCAGGCAACCAATTTACTTAATTTGCTATGTGTGGAAAAAGCATGTACTGAATATTAAAAAAGAAAGTCTTTGGAGTGTATCAAAGAATGGGGAGCCCCAGGCCAATAACTGCCTTAAGACAAGGGAACATGCACTGAAAAAGATGGATTGAGCAATTGAAAATGAGATTATAATATGAGGAGCTGCAGCTGGTTCAGGAAAGGGACTGGCACTGAAGCTAAGACCGATTCTTCAAAGCCTGCAAGAGGTTAGAAAAATGGAAACAAAACTCCTTGGCTGAAGTTATGGGTGAGTCCTGCAGCCTAGGTGTGTAATCTCAGGGACAGGTTGTTTTAGTTTGCATTCCAGTATGTATTCCTGCAGCTCCCAGAACACATCTTACACGAACAACCTCTTGACCTGAGAGTTGCTCCAGCTCCACGCAGGTGCTGTGAAGGGGCTGTGCTGCTCTGGCAGTATTGGTGTAATATTAATGTGTTGTTATCGTCTGAGACAGTGAAGCCTTTGCTTTGGGTAATGGTGACAGCAAGTGTAAATTACAGCCATAATTCAGAGCAGATGTAGGTCCTAGTTCTGCCCTGAAATCTGAGCGGAAGGAAACTCACTCCACCTACAGCCATTTAGCTTGAGATACGAGTCACGAAGATGGAGAGTGAACAAAAGGTTGTATCGGGATGCCTGTCTCCTCTAAATTCCTCCGAGTATTAATTTGTAGTCAATTATCCTTTACATGCTCGGTGCCCTTTTTCTTTTATTGACTTTAAAAGTGTCTGTTTATATGAGCGTGGGTGTACAAGTTAGGTTTTGATCTCCTTTGCTTTCTGCAGAAATAACTTTTGATGCCAGATTTTGTAAAATCTGTTTTTGTTCATGCTGAGATACTCGTATGCCGGTATGCTTCTTGAAAGAATATTTTCTTAACAAGCCCTGAGGATGGAAGTATTGGTATACCTGTTCAAGGCACAGGCCTGCATCAATGTAATTAGATCTGGAATTAAGAAAAAAGCTGCTTTTAATATTAGGTTATAAACTATGAAATAAGAAGACTTAAATTTCTTTTTGCAGAGAATGGTTTTCAACAGTAGTAGAATGTTTTGAGCTTAACAATGGGGATGTTTAAAAAGTGCTTCACTATAAGTTGGAACCAGTGCTTCCCCATGGATTTTTCAAAATAGTTACTTTTTTTCTGTACTCTTAAATTACCCTTTTTAGGCTCAGTTTCTTATTTTATGTAGTGATGTTTATTTTTACTTTTGAAAGCAAGAATTGTCATCTTTTATACAGACTCATCAAGTACTATTATATATTTCATCTTAAAAAAACCAAGCTGACTATTGGAACTCCATGAATAAGTTAAAATTAATTTGTGGTCCTAAATACGTTGCTGAGTTGCCAAGTAGTTGGTGATTTAATTTTTTTTTTTTTCCTCAATCATTTTATCTGATATATATGTGCTTCTTTCATCCACTATGTCTTGAAGGTGAAAGAGAAAAAAGATGACAAAGGTGTTAAGCCCCAGTAATGAAGGCTGGATAGCACTGTGTGACCAGCATCTTGGTCATCAAAGCAAGCAAACCAGTGCGGGTGACTTAAGTCCTGCCTGCCTCACACACATACTCAGAAATTATGTACCATATCCCAAAGATGTCCTTAGATTGCCTTGAGTTCTGGTATTTCAGAAGCAGGTCACGTGCATATTACATACAGTTTTCTGTGGTTCTCTACTTTTTTTAACTTTTCAAGTTTGTATTTTAAGAGTTGCAAGTATGAATCTGAGATGTAAAAGTACTCTGTAAAATCACTAGACTTCATGAAATGGAGTCTAAAGAAACATGTCCCATTATTGTGACAAATGTACTGGAATATTGAAGAGT
>NW_008580833.1:29546-35527 GCF_000691845.1 Merops nubicus | reverse complement strand
TCTTTCCCTTTGGCATAGTTTTTAAAAAATTAAAAACCCCGCAGTTTAACTGGAACACTCAGCAGACAAGGCTTAAACGAGAAAGAAGTTTGATTCTTTTAACTGACAGTCTCTCTGCAATGTTATAGTCTCATAAATTAGTTGTTCTTAAGTACTAATGACCTGGGAAAGGCAGATGTTGTATCCAGCTGTTAAATGTTTTTTTAATGCTTCCTTTTTTATAGACATTTATAGACAATTCCAGTGTAAAACCTAAAACCATTTCAGGAAAATTCCTAATGTAGTCCTTGGATAACTAACAAGAACAATGATAGTATGCAAAAGAAGCACGAGCTTTTTATGTTAACTACTGACTTTGTAGCTAGTTCCAGTACATTTTGTGGTGGAGGGAGATGGCCAACTTCACGCCTTATGTGGTGGCAAGCTGCAGTCTGGCTGTGGGAACTGTAACACACTGTTCCTCATGGAGCCAAGCCCCTGCACACTGGTGACATGAGTCATGTGTATGGGTGGGGAAGGAGGAAAGGCCAAGATAGGAGTGGGGAAACAGCAGACTGAGGGGTGATTCTGCCCTGATGAGATCTGCCGTTGGACCTGTTCATAAGGTCGAAGATTTTCCTGATGCTCCAGAGCTGTAGATGAGAGCCTGACGACGTGGCAGCCAGGCATGCGTGCTGCTGCTCGGTGTGCAACCCAGAGATATCTTCCAGGGCCTGACCTGAGGCTCCTGCTTGAGTTGGCAGGGTTGCTAGAGCATGTGCCAGAGCTTTGCCTCCCCTTGCAACACATGCTGGGTCAGTCATTGCTTTGATGAATTGAATTATTGTTCTTAACCCAAATGTTGGGAGTTAAGGCACTTGTCTGCCTTCCAGATCTCTGAGAGGGCTTTTGACACTCAGTTATGCAGCTTTCTTCCTCCGTGTCAGATAAGGTTTTTTTCTTATAATAATAAATTGTCATTTTAGAAGTTAGGACTGTG
Source organism: Merops nubicus (assembly GCF_000691845.1). Taxonomy (NCBI): domain Eukaryota; kingdom Metazoa; phylum Chordata; class Aves; order Coraciiformes; family Meropidae; genus Merops; species Merops nubicus. Next base: position 34,548 of record NW_008580833.1, on the reverse strand, counting down.
AGATCATAGAACAATTTCATTGACAACAGTGTGGTCAAATGATGGCAAATCCAAGTTAGTGAAATGTTTGGCAGTCCAAGTCTTATTGCTTCGAGATCTGTGGTTCAAAACCAGAATATACTTCCTGAGGGTCTCTGGAAGCTATGCAGCCAGCTGAGGTCTAACTTGTCTCCTTTCTAAATGAAAGTGAGTTGGGTGGAGGAAAGAATTTTTAACAGATTTTGCTGGCCGTAGAGAACTTGACTGCACGTGTCTGCTTTCAAATGAGGAAGGATAGAATCAGTGTAAATAAAAATCACTTGTCAAAAGTTCAGGGATAGCACATGTAGCACTGCCTCTTGCTGTCCTTGTGATACAAACAATCTTAAAATGAGTTATTCGTTTGGAACCAAATTCTCCTGCAGCTCAATGAAGGTGGAACAAAATCTGACCTGTGAGAAATCATGACAATACTTAAATTTAATTATAAATGAAATGGTAAGTTGAGGGAAGTAGTTATGGTAAAACAGTTGTCAATGACTTGGAGGAATAGTGTCTTGAGGAGACTTTTGGTAAGAGCTGTCACACAGGGTATGCAGTTGGCACCTGTATGATCTTGGGGAGCTGGTTTCCTATGTCTTCTAAATGTTTCCACTGCAAGATGAAATACACTGTTAAACTGAGTCTGCTTATTTTCTTCCACAGAATGAAAATGTAGAAATGCATTACACTGAACAACAATAGAATTATTTGCTTAAGAATTCCTTTTTTCGTTTAGAAATTTTCATTCTTTGATACATTACCTAATGGACTGACAAAGGAGGAAAAAAAAAAAAGCTAGATACTTTTGGTCTAAAGTTTGGCCTATGGCAGACTGTAGTCACAGGAGATTTAAAAAGCTTTGTTTTGGTACCTGTTAGTTTTGTAACTAAGTATGCTGTACAAACTTTGCTACTAATAAACCCAAAGATGGGTTTTTACGTTGTATTCACCTATTACTGCCTTCTTCACATCCTGGTCTCATATCATCCATTTCATATCTTTTCATAATTGTCACTTTTTTTTAGTTCATGTCCTCTTTTGTGCTCCTCCCAACTGTGTCAGAAAGCAGTCATAAAAATCATTTATTTTCACTCCATGTGGAAATTCTTGGGTATTCAGAGAGATTATATGAGGGTTTTAGTGCTGACTTCATTAGCTGAGATCCTGTACTTATTCAAATCCTAGCTGGCAGAACCAGTAAAATAATGCCAAACAATTTTTATGTGTGTGAAATTACATAATTTGTTTTGTAATTACAGTGAATACAAAAGCAAGAAAAAATCCTTTGTCATTAGTTATTACAAAGGAAAACATAACGTTTACATTTTCAAAAAGTTTATATTGTCAGGAGCACTGGGAATCATGCCATGTCAAATATTTATCCATCTCTTCCAGACAGTGTTGAGTGAGGTAAGAAAGAAAATGCAGCTAGAACAGTAGAAAACAGTTCTTACCACATTATACATCTATCATTCTTCCAGGTAGGGAAAAAAAATGTGCTCTGTATTACTTGAAGGTGCTGAGAAGTAGGATGGAGACTAGTTCTATTATGGGAACAAATCATTTTGCCCTTCCTGTAACAGGTCAGTGTTTTTGCAGCTGCTTTTTTCCCCTGAATATACTACACTTAGGTGGCTGTCACTAGAAGCTCGATGGTTACCAGTAATACAGTTTTGTATTTGTCACTGTGAGAAAATGTGGAAGAGAGCTGAGCAATTTCCTCTGCTGAGAGGGGGACCTCAGAGGGATCCTCATGAATGGTAATGTTCTGCTTCGACTTGAGAAGTGTGCGGCTGTCCTGCTGAACAGATCCAACTGATTTCTGCTGGGTCTGAAAATATGAAACAACTAAGTTTAGGTTATCAGGACCTTGCTTATTAGGCCATGAAATTAATACTTGTCTGTGTTTTTTACTAGCAGCATGATTGCAATCACAAGGCAGCAGACTTCTGCCACCAAATTCAGTATTGCTGCTGACATTACATGTTTCTGATAGCCTGAAGAGAGGAGCCTAGGAAGGTTTTGTGTAACAGTCAAGTTACCTGAGCTCTGCAAGTGATTTCTTTGGCTTATGTAGAAGTACTTGCACAGCTGACATAAATGCTGGCTGTGGTCTTCGGGTCAGAGTCCCTGGAGAACAGACTTCATGGTCCTCCCATCGGTGTCAATTGAAGTGTCTTGGCCTCTTCCTGAGCTGGAATATTAGCCTACAGCTTGCTTCAAGCAATAAATGAAAGAATACAAATGCAACTGTGTGAAAACAAGAATGCACCATGGTTCCCACTGACAGTAAATATGTTGAGTTGATTAATTTAACAGTTTCCTTGAACTTATGTGGCTGACTAACATTGGTGTTGTCTGTGTGGGTTGTTTCATCAACCTTATGTCCTATCAGGCAGTGCAACTCTTTGCCTAAATAAGGTATTCTTGAGGCTTATGCTTGCATTCAGAATTACTTTTGCAAACCATTTAAGAACAATGAGCTGTTGGCCCAGTTGTAAGGTCAAAAACTCCTGTATGTTACTACATTAAAAAACTGGTAAGTGTGATAAAATGGAGTATGTATTAATCAGAGACTGATAGCAAAAGCTGTCAGCTTCAGGCAGACATCTGAGCTCCATCTGCCCCTTTTACCAATTACAGTAAAACGTTTGTGGATCTGCTTAAAAGGGTGCTTCATTCAACAAGTTATTTGTTTGTGCAGTATTACACTTCAAGTTAAAGGAACAGGCTTCTAAAGTGATGTTACACTAAACATTACTGAATCATAGGGTTGTGTGAAATACTTGCTTTGTGAATTTTTTTCTCTGGTGACATTTAATCTGGTTTTAAGCATGTGAAACTTCTGTGAAATTGCAGCAATTTTATTTAATTTTGTTGAATAAAGTCTCATATCAGGAGGGAACCAGGAGGCTGTGGATGCTTATTGGTCATGATCTTAACTTGCATTTAGCTTCAATGAGAAAAGCTCTTAAGCAGTGCTTAATTTTAAGCACAGTAATCCTTGTGGTTGTCAGTGAAACTGTCCTGCTTAATGTTCAGTACACCTTGAGAGGTGTTTGTGAAGTGTTGTGTAATACCCAATTCCATACAGTTTTATATAACTCCTTGTCACATCATCTATAATTGGATATTAAAAATAGAATTTCTGGTATGTAGCAGGCTGGTAAACTTGGGGGGTGAAGAAGTAGTTGTCTAAGGACTAGGCAAACTACTGTGAAAGATAATACGAGAAGTTGGAAGATTGGGAAGTTTTTCTCTTGACTTCCTAAGATCCTCTCTATTTTGCTAAATCATGGTTCTTTCTTGATCCCAATATTTTGTGTTAATTTCGTGTGCCTTTATCTCTGCATCTGACAAGTGGAAGGGTAATTGTTAGATCTCTGGGCTTTGAGCAGAAGAAAACAAACAAAGAAAGCTATAAATATGTACTGCATGTGTAGGTATGCTTAGAAACAGGGAAGTGAGCCCAGTGATTTTCTGTGTGGTGTTGGGATGATGCACATCAGTTAGGATGTTCTGTTTCAAAACCAAATTTAATCTGGCTTTTTCTTTCAACTCCTCAAAACTGAATTTGTCAGTATGTTAGAAAGTAGCCTCTTCTGTTTGTTGATCCATCATGGTTTGGAGCCTGGAGAGGGAATATGGAATCAGTACAGAAGTGTAAGGTTAGAAGTTGAGTCACTACCTGAACAAGAACCACTCAGGATCTAAAGCCAGTGTCTGTTCTGTACCTGATGGACACCCATACCAGACTTGCTTGCTCTGCTTTCCTTAATGTATGGCAATCCAGGCCTTGCCTTGCTTGAGTCAAGTCTTGTGAAACCTAGTTTGGGCTATGACTGTGCTGCGTGTGCTGTCTGGACTTCTGTTAGAGGTGTTGCTATTATAGTGCTTCTCTTTAAACTGCAGGACAGTCGTAGTTGCAAATAGTTGTGCTGCTTTTTGGTATCACAACTACTACTCCCACAGAAATTATTCTCCTGTTGGCTCAAGTCCTAAGAGGAAGGGTGAGTTGTCATGTTCCAGAGAGAGAGACAGAAAAATGATTTATGGAATGTAGCTTCAGCACCTCATTACTCATTATCAAGTTATTGGTATCACTTGGTGAAGTAAAGTAGATTTCTGGTCAAGTAAAATTCATACCAACACTCAGAGCTTAGATCTTTGCTGGTTGAGTGCTGCAAATGTACTGGTATGTACAAAATGTGCTCTATTCTGCTGCTGACGGATGAAGAACTTACCATAGAATGAGACAAACATTTTTAATTGCCCTGTGTTAAAGAGAATTCAAAGAATGACCTGTACCAAATTAATTTCTACAAAAGCCCTCAATATGATAGAAATGTCTCTAAACATCCTTAAGATGCACAAGTATTGCCAGATATGACTAGTTTCCTTAAGAAAGCTGCTGAATATTCCTGATGAAACTGTAAGAAAGAGAATGACTTTACCCGTTTCTGAGATTCCAAATTTTTGGCTACTTTAATAATTAAAAAAGAACAACCCCTCCCCAAAAATCCCTGCAACCCCCCCCTTTTAATCTTTGATTTGGATAGACTGTTTCAGAGAAACAGGAGACTACTTGGCCATTCCTAATGATTGCATTTGTCTGTCGTAGAGGTTTCTGCCAACATTACAGTTTCATGAAGCTCAGGAAAATAACTTTAACTGCAAAGGAAAATATTTTTAAGGAGAAAAAAAAAAGTAAACCTCAGCAATTCTGTGAATGCTTAGCGGGTAGAACTGAGTGCTCCTCATGCAATGACCATAAGCTTTGGCAGCGTTCTGTGTAGCATTGCTTACAAATAAAAACTGTTTACCTTGAGTGTAGTGTCTGGTGAAGTCTCTTTAGACCATCAAGGTATTTTAGTTGTGTTGTGGGGATGGTATTAAAGGCCCTGTGCATCACTCTGCCACTGTGCGGTTCCTTGGAGGAGAACTATTGAAATTAGAGGCATGATATTTATTTTGCTGAGTT
>NW_008580833.1:0-29515 GCF_000691845.1 Merops nubicus | reverse complement strand
GAAAGAGCCATCATGCTGATGAAGGGCTGTTTTGAAAGGGATCTGATAGAATTTGTTGGAGCAACTGCCAGTGAAAATGGTAATTAGTCATGACTATTTGACATCCTTTTTTTATTTTGATCTCTATTTTAATCCTTTGTATGTGGCAATAGGTGTATTCTTCTGATTAATGACTGGCCTGAACCAAAATGTTTGTACAATTGATCCATCAGGTTCAGTTACTGTTTATGATTGGCTTCCTGTCTATTGTAATGGAGTGTTGCTATTTATATTCTATTCAATGTCCTAATGTTATCAAAACTTATGAGATCTGGAGAGTTGTGGAGAGGTCAATGATTTTGCATGTCTTAATGACCAGAGATCAATTTAAGAAAGAAGAGAGGACAAGTACACCAGAGTTTGTAAAAAAAACCTTTTATCACATATGAACGTGTTATTTATATACATAACATATGTATATTGATAAATATACTACTAATACTTGTATATTTTAATATAAATTAAAAAAAAGCACAGTCTCTTCACAGCATGTGAAGTTAGCACGTATCATAAAACACTTAGATACTTTTCCAGGATGCAGCATATATTTACAGTGTGTAGTTTGCCTCTACATCTTACTTTCTCCTACTTCAGAGCCTGTAATATTAATTTCTGAAGTTTTTCATTAAAGTTTCTAACTTGCTCAGTATTGGTTGAAAATTACATAAGTCATGTATCAAAATAAAAAGTTCTCACTAACACCCTGGTGTGTTTAAGCTGATGGGGCTCTGGCAGCGATTGTAATTGCAGAGGGAAGGAGAAGCACTGTGCTCTGCTGACCCCTCACTGTGCTTTCTATAAAACGTTGGGAATGTTATGTAAGATTTTTGTGTCTCATAATTTTTTTATCATTTATAAAGCTGTTGCAGTCATCTTATTTTTGAGCAATGATGAATGTCAACCCACTGCTATGCTGTCCTTCAAAAAAAAAAAAAAAAAAACAAAACACCAACAAAACAGAATGAATTATTAAAACATTAGGGTGCAAATATATAGCCAGATGAGTAGTGCAGGCGTACTCGGTTCTCTCTGGAGCTCCTGATCCAGCAGTCTGGGTGTTGCACTATGAGCCAGGCTGCAGTGAGCTTGTGGAGATTGTGCTGCTCACTCTAGTGGGAATAAAATTAATGCTTATAGCTCTCTGTGGCAGAGCTTTTTCTTTTAGTGCAGCTCATGTCTGAGCGAGCAGAGCATTAGACCAAAAGGTTGATTAGTACTACCATAAACCGCTCAATCTATGTACTCTTTTTTTATTTGAGGTCTTCCTGTCTCCTTTCAGATGAAACAAATGGAATGTCGTCTGTTACTACCTACAGCTTATTTTTTGCCAGTTTTCTGCATAAATTATTTTTTCTGTATTAATTTTCACATTAGCTGTCTCTTTGATGTAATAATTGACCCTGCTTCAGAGTAAAAGGAAAAAAAGAACCATTGAGGAATGTTTCAGAGATTTAAGAACAGACCACTTGTAAAATTGCATTATTTAATAAAACTCCGGATGATTTCTGTTATTGGTTTTTACTCTTTTATGTACTGCTATACATAAAGGTAGCTGTCTAGGAATTGACAATATCTATAAAGATTTTAAAGTGTAAAGGAACAAAACTGTGGCAGCTGTCCTTAGAGAAGGACAGATCTCTTCTAGCTTCGATACTGATCTTATTGGAGTTCAATAACTTCTCTCTTGTTAGCTTGAATGCAATACACGTTAGTTAATGACCTGCAATCAACCTGTACGTAACTTTAAGTGTCTGATTAGTACAGCATTTAAACATAAGAGAACACTGCATTAAGCATCTTCTGCAGTGGGGCACAGGTGGTCCATGGGTTTTTGGATGAGGCTGTTTTGTGAATATTTCGAAGCAGAGAAGAAGTGCTCTTGGTGAAGATCATCGTCTGTGTTTGTCCAAAATGTAGTCAGTCGAGGGGGGAGCATGTGTGGCAAGGGAGCTGATCAAAATGGTTCGTAGCTTAGGTAATTATGAAATAATTTGTTTAACTTAGATTTTGCAAGCCATTACAAGCCATCAGCTGGTGACATCATGATGCCAAAAGCCACCAGTGATGAGTCATGTTCTTTTTTTAATTCAAATTTTCTATTATAAAATAACTCAATTTCAGACTTTATGTTGATGTGCTTATTATGCTCCTTGGTTTGTACATGTATAAGTGAATGTATATTGAAAAAACCCACCAAAACTACATACAAGACGACAGGAGTTTGTTTGTTTGTTTTTTTAAATTGGTAAATTTTTTTTCTTTCTCTAGACAATGTTTCTTTAGTATATGTAATAACTTGTTAGGTTAAATAAAGTGTCATTGGGCTGTAGATCCATAAATAGTAGTAATCATTGTAACTATTAGCCTACAGGAGATACATTTACCCTTATCTCACATGTGTGTTATTAATAGGACGACATTATTCAGTGTTGTCAGGAAAATCAATATTGAAATAAAGTTGCTCTGGTCATTACTCTGATCAGAAGTACTAGATACTTTCTGGTTGATAGTGTAAGGGGATCCATGACAAAGGAAAATTCCTGACTTACAAAGAAGAGACTACTGCACAGTGTGCCTCTCCTGAAAGGCTGGGCAATGGGAAATAAAAAAAACCCTTTTGAATAATCTGATCTGGTATCCCATGATACAGGAATAGGGAAAGGGGAAATGAAGATGACATTTTACAGTGACACTATGACATTGATTTTTGTAACTCTCCAGTTGCAGATTAATGAAATGTTTTATTTTCCACACCGGGGGTGCTGCTATGTGTGCTCCAACAGATGTTTGTTGTGCTAGGAGCAGTGCTGAAAGCTCCGGATTTAACAAGGAAGGTGTTTGATACGATGTTGATTCTGGTGCTTGCTTTAAGGTTTTAGAGTAGCATCGGTTCACTGTCTTGCTGAAGTGAATCTTGCCTGGCATTAGACATGCAAACTAATGCAAATTTTAACTGCATGATAGATAGCTGGAACCAGAAATTTCTCCCAAGTCTCCGTTCTGCCACTTGAAAGCTTAAGGTGTAAAAATTTATGGCTGACTTGCCCAACTTCAGCCATCGTGGGACATTCAATTATGGATCTAGGAGGCTGGCTTGATATTTTTCATTTTCTGAACTTCCATGCAGTTATTCATTTCAGGACAGATTAGAAGTGTAGTGTTCTGGAAATTGTATGTCCCCTCTCTCTTAAACACTGTTGAATTGCTGCTGAGAAGCCTCAAGGGGAATAAAAAAAGATAACTGAGCTGAATCAGATCACCGAAGCTTCTCTGTGATGCCACCTGTTCAGAGGGATGATGAGGATTTTGGGTAATGTTTGCTTCTTTCATGACTATTATTTTCTGGGTGTTGATTGAAACAACTGTTAGTTTTTGTGTTACAGAAGTTGGATGGTTTTTGCATATATTGCAGTTACGTGAATTTGGGGTGATTTGTTGGAAACGTCAACATGACGATATTGTTGGACTGCTACCCTGTAAGCAGTTCAGTGGCTACTTGACTTTACTCTGCTTCTTTCCCAGGGTTGTGGAATCCAAATGTGCTTGGCTGGGCAGTAAGGGACAGGACCAATACTGAAAGGAAGTTTAGGCCAGGGGATGGTCGGAGGGTAGCCATTGAGGTCGGCATGGCAGTGCTGCCTTTGGCTTGAGAGTTTGGCTGTGGTAGAGCGGTTTTACATCACTTGGAAGTGATGTGGGCTGATTGTTTCAGGGTATTATTTCCCAAATGGTAAAATACTGTCAGTAATGTTCCCAAATGAAAACATACTCTTGGTAATTTCCCAAAAAAGGGGAAAATGACAAATTTGTTTTTGAGAGGGAGAAACAGTGAAGTAGGATAATATATGATGTGTCAAACAGCTATATGATTATAGGATTAGAAAGACAAATGTGAAGCTAAGAAATAAAAATACTTGAAATAAAAGTATTTGCTGTTTATCCCAAATCCTAAAATCAGAAGCTGACGAGAAGCTTCTTTTACTTTGTAAAAGAAGACTGACTTGCATCAACTGTCTCTGTCCTGTGTTATTTTTCTTGGTGTTGCCATTGCTGCTATTCTTTCCTGTCAATGCATTCCCAGCTCTCTTAAATCTTGTATTTTTTTCCAGGCTTGCTTGAAACTGAGAGGTAGACTAATATCCTTCTACCTCAGGTATACTTCTGACTGTTTGCTTCTGCTGGAGGGTAGAGGTTAGAGATGGAGCCTGCTTAATGTATTTTTTTGAAGTTTTTCTTTGAGATGATTAGTGCTTGAGTCTACTGAAAGTATGAATCCCAAACTTCCTTTAAAATATAAGCCAGCAACTGGGGATAAGTACTGGATAACTAGTTAAGGCTATTTTTGTTCTGTAGTTGGAAACCTAAAAGACTTGATGCTTATGACGTGAATTTCCACTTTCTTTTATGGGTAAGCTTTTTATACAAGCAGCAGATTATGAAAACATAAATTTTAAAAAGTGGTGAAATGGTTTCAAACGAGTCTTAAAGCCTTTCTTTTTTATAGATGAACTATCCTTATATGCTTATTAAGTCTTTTGCAAGTCGAGACGTATGCTTGATTCTTTGGGCTCTTTATCTGCAAAATAGCCAAGCAGGCTTTTATTCAAATGAAAAGATTGCTATTGAAATCTATTTAAAGGTAAATTGCAGAAGTTGCTCTGACATGCTAGCTAAATTTTCTAGGAGTATTTGCTGCTCTTAAGAGTGTGCTACAGAGATGCACACACACACATATGAACAGAAAAGACTAGTGAAGGAAATGGGAATATAAACCTCCATGTTGTTTTACTAGCTAAAACAGAAAAGCAGAAGTCCCAATTTGCATCCTTTTTCTTCAAATGATTTTTTCCCCCCTAAAACCAGAATTTAAACACAAGAATCCAAGCTGAGCAATGCATCTGACAGAAGACAGGAGGTTGGGAAGTTAGCAGTAAAGGAAACAAACCCTTTCCCATATCATAGTCTTCTGTGCCTGTTACCCTTAAAAAAAAAAAAAAAAAAAAAAAAAAAAAAAAAAGCATTCTCATTCTTTGATAATCTGTAGTGTAATAAATGCACAGATTCAGCTGGTTAGGTTTGTTTTTTTGATAATGCCCAGTACTTACTAGTTGATATATTCAGCATGAGTTTTTGGAAGCAGTGTAAGTTAAAACCCCTTCAAGTTCTGTTTTACAAGTGCACAATCTACTTGCTTTTATAGGTGGACAAAGGAGAATTTGATGCGTTGGAGAATGAGTCTTGAATTCCTGAGTTAGTTGTAAAGATGCGTATATAGTGACTTGGCCTAAAGCTGCTCTAACGAGTTGGACTTAGTGGTGTGAATGCTTTTTTTCTGATAGCTGCACTAAGTTCAGCATCTTTGCATTATTTATAGCCATCTGCTAGATGTGTAGAAGGCTCTGGCTCAATCAGATTACCTTTTAGCAGTAACAGCTCTCGGGAACACTACACACAGACAGGGGTCTGGCTGCTGCAGAATAAATAAGGAAGTAAATAAAGCCAGTGGTGTCTTCCTACAAGTTTCTTTATCTGCTTTATTTATGGAATAAAATGGACAGGTAATGAACATACCACAGACCAAAATCTGTAGTGATTTTTGCTGTACACTGAAAAAGGAATAGTGAGGTGTGGAAGTATCCACATTTTTATAAAGAATTAAACTAAAAACCCCTACAATCCAATCAGTTAGAAATGCCTCTGAGATTCTGAATTTTCAAAAATCTACATTACAGTTTTATAGGATAGGGTTAATTATAAGATTAATTTGGGGATGTTGGTGTTGGGGAGGGAGGAGCGGACAAGTAGGATGTGACATTTTAAACAAGATGTTTAGACAGACCAGCCAAGAATGATGGAAACCACAGCCTATTGTAATTGTGTGGCCCCTGGCAAGTTCTTCAGTGCTTTTTTCAGTCTCTAACAGCAGCACCGGGAGAATGGCATTCCTCTTCTTGCATGATAGGTTTTGGAGAAAAATTATGTTCACAACTGAGTCATTTAATTGTGGAAATAGGAGATGAATGAGGTAAGTTGTAGTGACTCCCTCTTGATGGTGGGTGGAGAAAGGAAAAGAACATTTCTAGTATTTTGAGAGAGCTAGGAGTTGTAAACAGAATTTTTCTGTGTGCTGAAAGATCAGGGTGAGAAGCAATAGAATCTTTGACCTTTGCTTTTTTTCATAGCCATGGTTGGGAAGTGAAAAGAAGACCAAGGTTTTGTACTCTTGATGTCAGCAGTGGTGTAACGTCAAGGAGAGAGTTCATTTGTTTGTGCTAAATAAAGCCACAAAAGTAGATGCAAAATGGAGGACGTTAATCAGTTAAGAGTTGCGAGTTCTTAGCGAAGTGGCGGTGGTGTTGATTTGGAACAAAAATGTTGAGAAGTAGATATCAAGCTTCTTACTCTGTTCCCGCCAAAAACCTGCAGCTGCGTGTGGGGGTGCCCTGAGCCGGCCGCCGTCCCTGACAGCCAGTGGCCTGGAGGGAACACAAAACCTGCAACTTCCACCTTCCAGCAGCGGTTCTGCTCTGCGAAAACTGTATTCTTGGTGGAAATGCACAGGCCAGTATGCTCCTGCTTTAAAATAATTCATTTTCCTTTCATTTTGTTGAATTTGACTTTTTTAACGGCTCAGGAAAATCGGTTGTATGCTAAGACTCAGCATTAGTCACACTGACACAGTTCAACAGTTTGGGAAGTTTAGATTTTTTTTGCCTGTTGATGGCTGTTTGTTTACAGGGAAAAAAAATCAAAAGGATGTGGAATTTTGTCTCCATGCAAATGAACATAAGATGTCCATTCTAAGGCCTGTAGTTAACCGGAGCGCACACAGTATCAAGAACATTCTTTCTTGTAATTATGTAATTTGGGCTTTAGCATCTGCCTCTTTCTTAATTGGGTAAATTACAAATGATACAAATTATTATGACAATGACAGTAATTGCAGATTGATAAATTAGAGGAACAAAGATGCTGAAACTAATCTGATGGCTCCCTTAAATCATCTTGGGCTGCAGTTGTATGGAAATGCTGCCATTTCTTCGTTTTGCAGAAGCTGTTTTTTTACTTTCAAGCTGCTTCTCCATATTCTGAATCAGCCCATTATTATCTTAGCATGACATTTGGCCTGCAGTTCCCAGCTAGGAATGAAAAAGGCTATCATTGGTCCTCGTTGCACAAAATAGCTGGGCAGAACATTTCTGTATACAGGAACTGTTATTCTCACCTTCTGAAGAGCAATTTCTTTGATGACTGCAAGAATATTTGACCTTCAAAGTAAGAGCTGCAGGCAGTACAATTTGCCTTTGTAGCAGTTGCATAGAGGGTTTTTTTTTTTTTTTTTTTTTTGTGTGTGTGTGTGTGTCTTCCTGGTTAGTTTTGAGAATAATCTCTTCCACTTTTCTATAAATTGTAGTGGTCCTTGTTGAACTGATTTAGTCCCTTTCAGGCTTATAAGGAAGTTACCAGTAGTAGAGAAAAGGTAATATTTAAGAAAACATCCTTCTTTGAAAAGCTCATATAATCCTTAAAAAGCCTCTTCAGAGCTGTAAAAGTGAGAATCAAGTTTCTTTTCTTTCCTATGTAAGATGAACAGTGTTTTTTTTTACTTTTTTTTTTTTCCTTACTGAAAAATAATCCATTTATTGTTGCCTCTTAACTTGAAACTAAAGGGAAATGTGTATGATGTGTGGATGGAAAAACCTGTCCCCAGGGTGGATGTACCCCAAACAGCTGCAGGCTGTTTAAGCACACTTGCCAAATAGCAAAAAATATGTAAACTTTCAGTAATTTTAGGATGATTTGTGAGGCTGTTCAGTAGAAAGGTCAGTGCACCTAGTAGAGGGGTCAAAGGAGATCCTGAGCTCTTTTAGAACTGTTGGGATACTTCTTATTTATTTTATCTCTTATCAGAGGGGCATCAAGAAGGACTTCAGGGGAATTTAGGCATGTCATTCTTGGCATATTTAATCTGGAACTTGTGCTTTGAAATTCTTGAACATATTTAAAAGCTTTTTACACTAAAAAAGAAAAAATTGCATGTACTCTGGAATAGTCTAGGAGAAATAAACATTGTCAGCAGTTAAAGATACAACAGTCAGCAAAATCAAAAAGATTTTTGAACTAACATTCAAAAATTTCACTGAAAGAATAAATATTTAAACTATGCTCTGTTCACTCTTCTGTCAGCTGTTGAGATTATTGATGTGTTCTCTAATTTTGACCCAGAAAATTCAATACTTTGGGCTGACACATCTAAAGTGTCATAGATGTAGTAGAATTCAGTTTAGGATTGTCTTTTCTATCAGAATGCCATTTATTAACAGAGTGTTTGTGGTTAGTGTTTTTGCTAATATCCATGGAGTTTTGCTAGATTTATATCAGAATAAGTAAGCAGAATTATGTCCTCGGTTGTATTAGAGTGGTGTTTTTCATTCATTGCAATATCTAGAATTTCTTTACTTTTCAATGATGAGGTCTTGTCTGCTGTAGACGAGTGGCTGTAAAAATCTGAGCAGTTATTTGGGTTTTTAAGAATTTAGGTCTTTGCTACAGGTGCTGCCTTTGAAATCCAGTCCAGCGTGATATGTATTATATTAACTTTAATTCAGTGTTAAAGATGAACCTGGAAATTAAGACCCCACCAGTGATGTGCAGCCTCCTCTTTCTGATGGCTGCCCCTTTGCAGGAGAGGGTTGCTGGTGTGCAGGTCACATTGCAACAGATGTAGTTTGTCAGTGGTGTCCAGTTGCTTTGTAATTAGGACATCTGTTCTGAAGAAAAAGGCTATTACGGTCTGTTTGTGTAAAGATGTTTTTGCTGCTGCTTTTCAGAAGTTGATGTGTCTGTAGGAGGCTTGGGCAAGAGGCTAAAAGCCACATTTTATAGAGGGTGTGTTCAGCTTCATGTGGCATTTGGATGCACCGTGGGACAAGGAGCTGAGTTAGTTCTGTATTTTGGTTTCTGGTACTCCACTCTGTGGAAACGAAGTGGATAATCTGTCCTCTGTTGATGCAGTGTGAGTTTAATACAGTTTTCTACTTCATACAGAAAACCCTTCAATTCTGCTTTTTATTGTGGGAATAAATGGATCAAACTAATCAACAGCCTGGACGAGCTGACCTTTGTGGCAGGCGCGCAACAAACTCCTGTGGAAAGCACTGCTGCTTTCACTCAGTCCCTCCTGGTCGTTTTCATAAATTTTTATTCCCAGTAAATTATCATCAGAGGACAGCAAGCACTTGTTACAAGAGCGCTAGGATTATTCCCCTTTGCTCACATCGAGTCTTGATGACAGCCTGATGCTCCAAAGTACTGCCTGTGCTCCTTTTTTGGGAAGGGAGAGGATGCTTATTAGCCTTCTATAAGATTAGAGCCTGTAAGAACAAGTCATCATGCACAGTTGTTTACTGCTAAATAAAAACACATGTAAGTCCTTCTCTACTACAGAAAAATCCATTTTTGTATAGCCTTATCTTTGAAAAGAGCACTTTACAGAAGATTAGGAAGGGTCTGTGTGTGGGAGATACTCCATACACTAAGCTCAACTTAAAACTATGAGAAAGAGCAAGTGTCTTTCACAAGCACTAAGGTAGATAAATTCCTGACTGCCAGTGTGGAGGGGAAAGAAGACACGCTTCTGTGGAAAGAGACTCTGAGTAGTTTAGTTAGAGATGACACAATTTACGAATAAGAGGATGTTGAAATTTCTTGGAGATTAGTTGCTTAGAATATTCTTTTTTAAGACTTTTGTTCTGCCTTGTCTCGTTTTCTGCCAAGACCTCATTTAATTTGTAAGACACTGGGATGGTATTTATAGAACAAAAATCTCAACCTGAAGTCTGGTGATGTATTGGTATTTAAAACAGTGATAATGCTGTTAGCAAGAACTTTAATTGCATGATTATAGGCTAACAAAATTAAGCTCACTGACGTGTGGTCATGATAACCTGGAGATATGCTAAACTCTGAATTTAAAGATAGGTCTTCCCCTGTCTGTGTCCTCATATTGTTGATAGAATAAAAAATGTTTCTAAAAGCATGTACTTCAGGAGGTTTGGTGTTTACTCCCCCAGCAATCTCCTTTGCCATCCAGTTTTGTGATAGGCTGTATGAATGTTGGCATGTTGATAAGGTTCAACATCTCAAAGACTTGATGTCCTTTGAAAAATCCCTTTTTATGTGCAAGTTTCTTAGCTTCAGAATAGTTACCCTTGAGGGTACTGTGTGAATAAGTCTGGAGTCCAAGGTACACAAGGGTTGTAGCAAGTGGCAGCAGTACTGGTGAGCTGGCTTCACTCATGAGTTGCATCCAGAACACTCCAGCCATGGGTTTTGTTACCTGTGCTGAAGAAATACTGTACTGAAGTACTCAGATTCCCTGGTAACTGAAGATTGAAGTTTGTAGTGACAGGTCAGCTTGTAAACACAGGTTTACTATTCTTATGAAATCCTTGTGCCTTATAAAGTCCATGGCACTCTCTGCTCTAGAGCAGCATTCTAGTTTCTTGCATGGATGAGGCAGATACATGTCTCTTATTACTGAGGGTGTGCTCAGCAGCACAGTTGGGAATGATTAAATGCAGCTCTCAGCAAAGTCTTTGCTCATGACACAGTGATTCAGCAGTTCTGCATCTTTCTGAGCTGCATCCATCCCCTAATTGCTGTCAGCCTCGAATACAGTGAGTGTTTTCTGCTTGGGTCGTGTGCTTTGCCCATCCTCAGCACTTGCAGTCTCTTAGTTAAAGTATAGCAGGTTAACTCTCATGGGTGGGATACCCTGGAGATAGCATTTGAATAGCATCATTCATTAAAACAAAACCAAAACCCTACATAGTCTCCACTGCTTTTCATTTTGAAATAAGAAAATGATCTTGGCACAGGACACTTCCTGGGGATTAATGACTGGCTGGGGTTAATGGCCCTTGGCTGCGCTGTGGGCCATCAGCTCCTCCCTGCTGGCCATTAATCTGCAGGAAATGCCCTGTGCCAAGATCATTATTGTTGTATTTGGGTTCTTTGAGACTTTAATTCAGGAACCCTCACCGCTCTAATGTGTGAGAGCCTGCTGGATTTTCTTACATTTAGGCCCTACATGGTTTTTTTTTTTTTTTTCCTGAGCTTATCTGAAGCTTCCAAACGTTGTGCTTAATGGAAAGTGACAGTAATGCTTCAGGTCCTTTAAAAATATTCCAATGAGCAGCAACCAAGGTAATGCTGAGGTTTGTGGCCAAAATAAAAGTTCTGTGTGGCAAACCATTTTGGAAAGAGTATATACTTGGGGTAGTCTGTGCCTTTGGCCTAGCCTAGCAACAAGCAGTGGTTGTGCTTGGCATGGGAACTTGAAGACAGTCCTGACAGGCAGTGTGCCTGTGCTTGCTGCTATAAAGCAGCATTGCAGGACTCACGGTCTGCATAAACAGTGAGACACTTGTCCAAGCAAAGATGGTTCCCGTTTTGAAGAGTTACTGACTTTGTTGGAAAATGAGGAGTGAGAAGACATGTAGAGTTCCCCCCCTACCACCTGATGACAGTGAGGTTTCTGTTTGTTGTCCCCATATGATTTTGAATTCAGAATGCACAACTTTTTTGGTATAGATTGTGTGGTAAATTTATGAAGCTTTGTTGTACTCTGCACTGAAATCAGTCTAGGGCTGAATACAAAATTTCAGGAAAAAAAAAATCCTTCAAATAGGTCAGTTCAATATTGTGGCCTGGAAGTGGCAATTAATGACTGTCATATTTCTGTATTGAAAAAAAAAAAAAAAAGACAAAAAACCCACACAAAATCAAACACCACTATCCCACCCCAACTACTGGTCTTCTGTTTATTCAGAAACTATTTGATCATGCTAGATTGTATTAGAAGTAAGGTTATAAGGTAGTGGAGCTCATGGTAAGTAGTAAATGCAATGTTGAGGAACCGAAACGGTGATAAAATTGGTCCTGTGCATACATCTAATGTTCCTGCATAATCATTTTTATTTCAGTGAACTAATGAATTCAGTGAAAAGAATAAAAACCAGTGTCGTGCCCTTATTTCTTTTTCTTCTTACATGCTTTTTCCTTGCTCCTTTCTTTTCTCTGTGATTCAGACTTTACAGATCTGCCTGTAAAGACTCCTGCTCTTTCCTTCAGAAGCTTTGCAGATAGGCAGCCTCTGCTGTCCTCTTTCCAGCTCTCAGATGTACCATGCTGTGAAGCTGCTTTGGGTCAACAGGAAACCTTCATAACAAGCATTTCAGATCTTGAAAATGCTACACTGTGCATGAGACTTGAAGGCAGCAGAAAGCTTAGTAGGGACTGTCACCTATGCATAGACCGTTTCATGGATTTAGAAGGATTTCAGCAAAGTGAGGGAAAGACTTTTTTTGAGTGGAAAAGGTGCTGGATCAGGTCTACATTACAATCTCTTACTGATCTTCAGAATCAGTGTGGCGTTTGGATTTTTTTGGATTAAAGTATATTTGTAATGCAGTTCTTGTGCCAAGGCTTATTCCTGTTACTATAAAGGAAAGTCTCTGAAGTCATTCCCTGATAGAGTGATTATGAACTGTCAGTCAAATTTTTACCTCGAAAATGTGATATGACAAGAAATAAGGCTTACTAATACTGTATAAGTAAACAATACTATTATAGCTACTTAGGTTGTGTTTCTTATTCCAGAAGGCTGTAACAAGGAGAAGACAGCCTGCCATGTTACTAGCTTGCCATGTGCTTTTTAAAAATAGATGTTTATGTTCTGCCACTTACCATTGAACATCACTGAATATTTGAGGTGGTGCCGGTGAGTCAGACAGTTGATGATGCTGTTGATGCATTCCAGAGACTCCATTTGCAAAAGCAAGGAAAAAAAAAATCAGTGAGTAGCAAGGGAAAAGTGACAGGGCTGCCTTTTGTTTGCCTAATCTAGGAAGATGTAAAGGAAGGGCGAACATTCCTGCCTTGTAAGGAAACCTTGCCTAAGCTCCACAATATCTTTGTTTTGCTGCTAATCTAGTAAAGTCATCTTCTATTGTCTCAGTCTATAAACTTTATGCAGAAGATACTTGGTCTATGCTGCAGCCTTTTGGGCTGGTTGCTAATTTTCTTCCAAAGACACTGTTGGGTGGGTTTTTTTGGGGTGATTGTTTTGTCTCTTTGGTGTTTTGTTTTGTTGGTGTGGATCTGGTGTGCATGTGTTTTTTTTTCCCCCTTTAGAAAGGAAAGAGGGGGAATATGGGGGTACTAGGGGAATGATGATAGGCTGTAAGAAATGATTACCCAACCTGTTCCAGGGGTGTGCTTTGCACTGGTCAGAATGGGTCCTTGGTACCAAGAAGCAATCGATCCCCTTTTGGCTATCTTGACCTTGGTAAGGGGGAGGAGTTGCACCTTGGTACCTAAAGCCTGGTAGGTGGCAGCGTTTTCACCTCGGAGTGACTGATTTTCACTTAAGCAGAAACCATTTAGTGCATTAGAGAGATGTGCAGCCTGCAACCTGTCCTTCTGCTGCTGTTCCTGAAGTCGCCTTTAACATTGGGAAGTAGCTGCAACGCATCAGCATTCTCACAGCTAACGACCTGTATACGTGTAATTAATTTCCTAATCTACATACAATGATAAACCAAGCTCCGTGTCCTTAATTGCTGGGAGGTGTATGTATAAAAATCTTTTGTAAGTCTTTACTTTTGGTTAAATGTAACTTTCAAATACTGTTTGTATTGTCAGATATACCTAAATATTTTACTTTGTTAATCCCTGGGTATGAAAACAAAAGTATTTGTTTCTTGTTGCTTGGGTGCTCTTTGATCCCTTGGTATGCAAACAGTTAACCAGCAAAGGTTTATTTTGTAGTCAACAACATAAAGAAGGCTGAAGAGTTCAATTCCATCCTTGTCTTGGGAAGGGCTTGGTGCTGGCTTTATCGTATGGTAAGGGAACCTGTCAGAATTTGAGCAAATATTAATTACAAAATGTTGTGGGCTGCAGATAACATTTCAATTAAACAGAGCATTCTGAAGTTGTTTTGTTGGAGTTAGACCCATTAGGATCATAAGGAAACACAGTGAGTTAAAATTTTTGGATGTATGCGCCAGAATGCCAATATTTGATTGTTACATGCCATACTTGTTTGACCTACTGTGGCTTTGTATCTGTTTTCAGAAATCACACAAGTTTCATCTTGTTATAATTTTTTCCCTAACTGTCTGAATGTTTACAGAGCAGCATATGTACTCCAGCTCTGCAGTGAGAGCATGGCAAACTGTGGAAGCAGGATGATGCCCATATTTTATCTGCCGTATGCGGTATTAATTCATTCCAAAGAAAGATGGTTTCTTTAGTTACTATTTTTGGTTGTAAAAACTGATAGGTAGTTCTGTACATTTCTTAGCTAAATTCTAGCTACTATTTTTATTGGCTGTTCGTTTTCTACCTGCCAAACATTTGGATGTGTTATCCCAGTAAGGGGGTGGAGGATGTGGTACTGGCTTATTAATTGTAGAAAACTAAGTAACTGTCAGTAACACTTTAAAAACTTGTTAGCCAGATTCTTGTCTATATATGTGTTGCTTAGTTTTGTTGGCTTCAGCAGAAATTTATCATTCTCTTTGAAATGTGGAACATCTTAGAGGAAAGAAAGAAAGACTCTTAGCATTTGCAAACCCCATGATACCAGGAGAACTCAGTTTGCAATCGTAAAGAGAAGCAGTCATGCCCAAGAGACATCACTACTGGACTAAGAGAAATGTTTCCCAATCAGCAATATATAATGAATAATGAACAGTATTTGTCGTCTCCCTGAAAGTGGGGCATTGCAATGCAAGTGGTGCAGCTGTTATTCTTTAATTGCAGCTGGATTAATAAAATGTAATTTTTACATCCCATTTGCAATATACCACTGGAGAATACGTTTTATTACCACTTTGGGTGTCTTTTAGTTAATAAATTTGTGCCTTTTGAGCATAAGTGTTTGGCTTCAAATCCCAGATACAAATTTATTAAAAATTGTTATAGTTCTTAGAGACCATAAAAGGAAATGAAGTGCACAAAATGTGCATTTCCAGTGCTTGAGTTTAAAGCCATTTTTTACTTGACTAATTTCAATGTTTCCGACACTAGAAAGTATTGCATTTAAATAATTATTAAATATTTAACCAACCAGACATATAACATTATTTTTGAGAGATTTATATTTGTTAGTAATTAAAGATTCAGAATGGCACTGAGAGGATGTGGTCATAATAACATCTAATTTTGAAAATTTGCACAATGTTTATGCAAAGCAGCAACACTTCAGGGAAGGAGAACTAATATTTGAAGTCAGAAACAAGCGCAAAACAGTAGTTAAATGGTCTGATTTACAGAATAAGGCTGACTTGATCAAAAATAGTTTACGAGATAAACCAGGTCTGGCTGCTGCTTGAATGGAATATCCCATTACAGTCAAGGCTACCTCGGTTCTAGGCTGTTGGCTGATTTCCCTTTCCTTATCACGGGCAAATGCTCAAAGCAACTTTCATAGAATCATTAAGGTTGGAAAAGACCTCTAATATCACCAAGTCCAACCATCAACACAACACTACCATGACCATTAAACCATGTCCTGAAGTACCACATCCTGCTTTGAGAGACTGCTGGAGAAAAAAGCTTCCCTACAAACTCCATCAGCTAACGAGAGTCGTTTTCAGTTAGGTATGAGAAGTACAGCTCAGGATGCTGCTCTCCACATTCGTGTTCTTGCAGCTTTGCCATCTGTATTAAGCAGTTGCTCCTGTTCAATTAGTAAGAAATATAGTGGAACAAATTATTTCTGCTTCCTCTTATTTTTCAAGTTTTAAGATGGTAGTGTACAAAGGTGAAGAAGGTACCACAGTGCAGATGTTGCTCGTTGATGCTGTAGAACAGGTAGCTTTTTTGTCTTGCTCTTTCTGCTATTCTCCAGGCAATCTGTCTGAGGAGATGTCAGTAAATGCTGATATTTTAGGCTGATAAAGGTTGAAGATATTCTCCTAGAACTGGGACAAAATTTGTTGACTCTAATTTGGTTAAATAAACATGATACCTGATTCTAGTCTTGTTCCTTTTATAGCATACCATTGTAATTCAGTTGGTTAATTTGAGCAAATATCACTGGAATGAAACAAAAAAATCAGCTCTATTACTAGTATTTTAAGGGAACTTGCTTAAACCACACTCAGTTCTCTCAGGTTAAAAAAAACCTCAAAGGTTTGTCAAACAAGATTCCCAGAACCCTTAATCCAAACCTGGTAACCTTTAGGGGGAAGGCTAAAGAGGAGGAGGCGTGGCAAAGATGATACTCTGCAATGTTCAGAGAAACTCAATTTCAGTGTTAGGTTTTTGCCAAAAAAAAAAAAAAAAAAAAAAAAAAAAAAATTGATTCTGCTCCTTGTTGGAGTAGTGCTTATGAACACAAGTGAGTTAAGTGTTTGCAGCAACCAACTTATGAAGGGTGCTGTGATCTCACAGCTGGTGTCTAGCACTTGTACATACTTAGAAACAAACGACTCTACTTTTTATTAAGTGATAGTATTGAGTGTGGTTATCTTATTAGTGACATGGAAAAAACAGTTTTGCTATGGTGTTTAGCTGTGGTTTTACTGTAGGGACCAACCCTATTTTAGATTGAATACATTCCTGTTGTTCATCTTTTCAAGATTTTAGTCTGAAAATTGAAATTGGTCTGTTTGAAGGGACTCATCTCCCATCTTTAGTTTATTCCAGTCTTACCCAAAATAATGAGTCCCAGGACAGGATTAATGCAGCCCTTTATAGGTGAATGTGCAATTTAGAACAAGACTAAGGTGAGAAAGACAAGCTTCAAGAGTTTGCCCTGAGTGAACACTAAATGCAATGCTTCTTTGTTGCCCTCTGATAAATCCTCTGATCTCTGAGTATTGTGTGGAAGGATAAAAGATGAACCTGGCCCTCGGTTAAATAGAAATTTGTGTAAAGGTGAGAGCAGAGTAACAGGGACTATGTTAAACTTGAACTGTAATTACTGCATCTCTGTCAAGGTCTGAAGGATGATACACTAGCACAAAGCTTCTATAGAAATTGTAACTATAGTACTGATATTTTTGCTCTAATTTTCCTTGCGGCACGATGAGTGAACTTGACCAGGCTACTTCAAACGTGATCATTGTACTTACGTGAAAAGACAGTTTTAATTTTTGTTTTTAATTTTTATGTCTTTAAGGTATTTGAGCTTGAAAACACAAAATGAGCAATAGATAGGAGCTTGCTATACCTCTTGCCAGGTAACGAATTTTCTTTGGATTCAAGTTTAAAAGAGTTGACGTGAAGCAGAGAATGATTTAACTGTGAGACATTAGCACGTGTCTTGCAGCTGTCTGTAAAAAGAGGTCTGTCTTGTATGGGCACACATTATTACTCCTTGACCATGGGAATCATGGCTGAAACCAGGTTTTCTGTTAGGCAGTTTGACTTATGACTTCCTCTTACGTACTTAAAGTACTCAACAAAATATCTGTAATGTTTGGGTTTTATTTTTAATCACATGTAGTGGTAGAGACAGGTGTACAGTGTTTGTATTCAGTAATATGCCAGTGGAAATGTTGCTGAAGGATCTCCTGTGAATTAATTTTTCCTGGTAATTAATTGACTGAAAACTTGAGTGGGTGACTTAGGAGAAATTCTTCATGAGTATTGCATCATTTGGAGGACAAGGTTAAAATGAAGAAAGTTCATTAAGCTGCTAACTCATGTTTGTGCTTTCTGCAAAGTCTTCCTTCTCCGGTCGTTTTATTTTTGCAGATGCATTAAGATTGAGTGTACTGATTTAAAGCACAGTAGTATTTTTTATTTGCCTGTGGTGTTGGCAGTCAGATTTGTATTTATTTGTTATTTTGAAGCTCTAAGGAGATTGGCTGTGAGCATTTATCTTAAGTATTGTTCTGTCTCCACATTTTTTGGTGTTTGCTGCTATGGTATTATACACCCTTTGTGAATACAAAGATGCTTATAAAATGTTGAGGCTGACTGTATTTAATTTCATGTCAAGAAGGACTCCCTGCCATAGTGTACAGCCAAGCCATTGTGAATAACCCTTAGTCTGAAACACTAGCGTGAAGTGCTTTTTGAGTGCGTGATGTGAGTGTTTTTTATGGATTCAAAGACCTCTTTTTTTTGTGTATTTTAAAATGTGAAAACAACTGGCCTTTCAGCTGTTCAGAACTAGCAGAGCAATTTTGCTTTGCTGCTGTTAGGGCCTGCTAAAGTGGTATGTGAAATCTTGGTTATGTGGTTTAGTTTGGCGGGGGAATATATGTCAACCTTAAGTTCCACAAATACTTTTATTTAAGTATGGAAAGAAACCAAAGTGTATATGTTTATTACAAAAACGCGTGCCTAGCTTCAACCATTGAGCTTTCTTAATTTCTTGTGTCTCTGTCGATGTTGGACTATATGAGAACAAGATGTCCACAATATCCTTTTAATATTAGTAGTGTTTTGTAATAGTAAAGCCAGCAGGAAGATAAAATTTAGGGAACAATTTGGCCACAATTAAATAGGAGGCAAGAGTACAATTCTGATGATTAAATTGGATTCTTGTTTAAAACACATGCAGTAGAAGGATCTGGCAATCTTCAGGAAGCATAAAATGCAGTTAACCAGCACCAGTGTTTAGTCACTTGCTCATACTGTATGTGACTTCTAATTACTTCTGCAGTTTGTCATTGTTTAACACAATCAAATCTAATTGGCCAGAAAATTTTTTCTTGGATCGTCATAGCCTATGACTGTTTTTACTGTTATTGTTCCAGCTTCTTTTTCATCACCCCAACCTTTACTGCTTCATTAAATCTTAAATTAGACTTTGATAATCAGCCTATTTTATTAGAATTATCAAAAGGAAGAAATATACATGGCAAAGTCGAAGGGGAGGCTCCAGCATAATATTTTATTTCATGCTTAGCAGTTCCTTTAGAGTTATCAAGTGCAGGGATCCTTTATTTGTAATTAAATACTCCTCACTTTAAAATCATGACTAATAAATGTCAAGTGCAAGAAGAGGCACTATTATTCAGTGAAAGTTCTTGGATGTGTTTAAGGGTGAAAATGTGTAGGCATGAAGGTTGTTAGTTTTTGAAATGTTATAGGGTTGCTTTCATTACAAAATCCTAAAGTTAACCACTTCAGATAAAGCTCAAAAACCATTGAAACATTTGGGGAGCTCTTATTAGCCTACCGGAAACTCTTGACATTTATAGTAATTAAAAGTGAAGGTATCTATTAAATACTCAGGTTGCTCGAATACCAAACTGCTGTGCAAATGTAAAGTAAGAGTTGTATGTATCTTAATTAGAGCTGATCAAAATGGTTCAGTGAAACTCTTTTCTGGGTTTGGTGATGGTTGGGCTTTTATGTGTTAAGGAGACCCAAAACCTTTGAGGAAACATTGACATAAATGCTATGGGAGCGACCTGGAATGATGTTTACTCTTCAGAAATACTTCAATTGGCAGTTCCCTCCCAGTTGCTGTAAAGCAAGAATTTGCAGTCCCATCTTCCTCCCTCGATCTCTTGTGTGTATCTTACAGGCTGTTTTGGGATAGGGGCTCTATGCCTTGTGTGGGCTTTTTTTTGTTTTAATGAAGAACAGGAAAAGAGACTTCATTTTCATTCACTTTTCAAAATCCTGTGTTTCTCTGTGGAGTAGGGCCTCTTTTCTCCAGTTGATCCTGGCCCCAGTATGCTGGCTGCTTGTCTTGATCCTGACTTACCAGTGTTACCTCCAGTATTACGATTTAAGAGTTTCTAAAGAGAATTGTGTGTAGGGCCAAACATATAAATATTGCTTTCCTATTGGGCAGTACTAGCAAAAAGCTGTTAGTTTTTATACAGTTTTAAAGGCTGCAGGAATTAAGTCTAACCTGTGGAGAAAAATGTTATTGTTACCACTTTTTGGACTGTAAGTCTGCTTGACTGAAAGTTTCAGAGTGCACCCAAGACATGTTTCCTCTTCTGTTTATTCTTGCCAATTACTATAACATTTGGATGCTTTCCTGCCATGCAGTGAGATACTCTCTAGCGTGTTTTTTTTTTTTTTTTTTTTTTTTTTTTTTTTTTTTTTTTTTTTTTTTTTTTTTTTGTTTTGTTTTTTTAAATGGGCTTTTTTGCTTTCTTTTTTCTTGTCCTGAAGAAGAGTAGTGCCTGGATTTTGATTTATGTAACAATTAAGGATGCATCAAAAATATATCTGGTTGAATTAATGTAGAGGAGATGCTTTAACTGTAATTCTGTGTAAGTCATAGCACTGTAATAGAAGCACAGTAATAGAAACAGCATTATAATTGGAAAGGAATTTTCTTCCCAGTACTGAAAGACTCCACTACAAAATACTGCAGTCTCTTCCCAGTTTGTAGGTTTTCTCACATTGGACTGTCTGTGTGGTGGTGATGGAAACAACCAGAATAAAATAATGGTTAGCAGTGGAAGCTATTGCACTTAATTTTACCTTAACTTCTTAAAAATAATAATTAAAAAAAATACTTTTTGGGTATCATTTTAATTCAGCTTAAAAGTAACTTTAAAGGATGTTAGGGAAGTGTGTTTTCAAGGCATTTCATGAGACACTTTCAAGCATACGGTTTTCAAATTTGAAAAATAAAGCACTCTCCCTGCTCAGTTTGCAAATGCAGGTCTTTTCAGTGTACTTTGCCATTCATTAGCTTTTTTTATCTTTACTTTTCCACACATGCACTGGAGAAAAACATGCATCTGCTGTTACTCTGAGGTAGGCTGGATTTCAGTGCACTCTGTTACAAATGAAATGAAATTGTTTATTAGTTTTGCAGTTCTGGAGAGCAGAGGCACCCTTGGGTTTTTATTGAGCTGATGAGGGATATGTTAGCCTATATATCCAGAGAGGACTGATGCTAATTGGGCTTTTCACTTTGATAAAGTCCTTGGTTTCAATGATGATACACAGATCAGCTGCATCTTTTAATTAAAAAAAAAATAAATTCCTTTGCTGGAATTACCTTACTGTTGAGCAGTTTATATATGCAAGTATGCTCTCTTGTGGTAAGCCATTTTATTGAATCCTCCACCAATCCTAAATGTAGACAAACTTTATTTAAAATGATTACTTTTTTTAACGTATTGCTCTTTCGCCAGACCATGAATTTTAGCAGGCTTTACAGTGTGGTACAATGGCAGAGCTCTGGATGTGGTACGTGTCACTATGGATTTTGAAGTTCTGTTTGGTACAGCGAGTGACGCTCAGCACTTGAGCAGCACGTGACTTTTCTGGTGGCATCCAGCTTGCTGTGAAATGAGGTGCTGGTTGATTAACAGCGATGGTGTGATTTAGGGCAAGATACCTGTATAGCTGCTAAAATTCAGGTAGTAAAGGAAGAGAAATTCTTGTTCTGAAGCATCTTTATCAAATTTTAATAACTGCATAATTTGTGCCTGTGATGACAGCTAAGATGCTGATTAATAAAGTCTGAGTCTGGGAAGTTTATTCACTCTAGCCTTGCCCAATAATCAAGGGGGAGTGGGGGCAAAGTGCAAAACTGTGTGGACTTTGCACTGCTGTGGGTCCCCCTGGGGGGCCTGAGCTGCAGAGGTGTGTTCCTTTGCTCAGCATTGCAGTAGTGCTACCACAAGTATACATGTGCATTCAAGAAGTGTGAAACCAAACACATCTCAGTTGCCTCTTCTTGAAAAAATCAGCAGCCTTGTTTTAATCTTCATGATTATCCTAATGTCCAGGAAGTATAATTTAATAAATAGCTGAGATACTCTTAGTCCTCTATTGCTCATACTGCAGCTGGAGTTTCTACCCAGGTTCTTTACCTACTGAATAATTTCCTCACTGTTTTGCCCGGAGGTGAGGATAGCCAAATGTCACTGAAAACTTGAGGCTGTGTTCAAGTGATCTTAGTTATGCAAGTCTGTGTATGTACTAACCTTCAAGGGAAATAATGTCCTAAAGAAGAATTTCAGAGCATGCTTCTTGAATACTGTGAAAATTCTGGAGTCAACTTAAACCCACAAACACCAGCAAGCTTTGTGTAAGTGCAACTGACGTTGAGTTTGAAAGCTCGGGCAGCCTGGAGACACAAAGATCATATTCCTGTGGTCACAGGAGTGATTTGATGTGTGCTGCTGTGCATGAACATTTCATGTCAAAACAGTCAATTATTCAGCAGGTGTGGGCTACAGCAGAATGATCTCATTTGGCACAGAAGTTGGATAATGGGTAGGAGAATAGAAGATGGGTGGGATAGAGCTGGAATAATACTCTCCATTTACTGGAGCTTAATTTAGTTGAGGACATGAACAGGATTTTTAAACCCACTTTTTGATGCATACATGTTACTACTTTTGTTATTCTTTAATTGGAGTTATGTTTTCATTAATGAGAATTTAAAAAGTGCAGTCTTGTCTTCCACTTTTCTTCCATTTTTATGTAACCTGAAAGAAATGGTGAGTTTAAAAGGTTGAGCATGTGACATGTTGACTCAGCTCCTCATGAGAGCTTAATAGGACCCTGAGCTAGAAGCCTAATATAAATATTTTACAGAGAAATTGAGTAAAATTTTAAGGGACAGAAGTTGGTTTACTAGCATCAGCAGTTTGAAACTATAGAAGGCAGACAGTACTGTTTACAGTGATGACTTTGTAGGGAAGTCTCACATGAACCTGGAGTTTTAAGATGACGCTGTATTTCTGTACGTTCATACACAGCCATACACCAGTGAGGCTCTTTTACTGCATCTTACTGCCCATCACCTATTGCCCATGCACAGGAGTGCAGAGTCTGTTTTACCTGTAGCACGTGAGTGTTTCCAGTTGAAGACTTTTTCCATGGGACTGGTTGCTGTACTTGGATTTCAACTTTCAAGCTGTTCTGTTTCCTACTTCTACTACTTCTCATTTCTTTCTCCTCTGTGTCTTCACCCACACTCCTTTCTCCAATACTTAAAAAATCCAGAAAGTTTCAAAACAAATGTTTTCATTTAAGTTTCAGTTATGAGCTACTCAAGTCAGACACTCTTCATCCATCTTTGATAATGATTCAGCTCTCTGTGGTACATGTGTGTATTAAATGTAAGATGTTACACTTTTTTCTTCTGGTTCAATATGCTCACTTCAAGCTTTCCTTCAACTGCTTTTCTGTTGGATCAGATTTGCTGTCTTGGGTTTCTCACTAGAGAGTACTTACAAGATAAATAGAGAACAAGGCAACAGCACCTTCCATTTTACCCCCAGTGATGTCATTTTAGGACACAGACTGATGCATGGATTAAATAATAATAATAAGGAATGTATCTGTGTTTGAAATTTGTAGCTATTCAGCGCTTGACTTTGCAACATCAGTGCTTTTTATTGTTCAGTTTTCTTGGCAGGCTGAATAATTCTAATCAATCACGTGATGCAGAATCACAGTAGTGCCCACAGAGTTGACCGGCATCTAGCAGTGTGCCTGAAAGCTACAGATCAGTAAACAGACCCTTCTTGTTACCTTTGAAAGAACCAGACCACTCGTAGTTTGCCATGTCACCTTAGATAAGGATGAGGGATGCAGAGCTTGTTAGCGTGGTTCACATAATGCTTCCAGATGGGCAAAACCAGTTTATGGTTTGTTCATAAACTGAACTGTGTGATGGGCTCTGCAGTAAGACTTTTGGAAAATGATGTTGACCATGAGTTTCACAGCATTCTGTGTCTGTTTTTGATCTCTTCTTTGGCCTCTCTGTGCTTTCTCTGCCTCTCCTCCCCAACACTTCTGTTCTGCTACCAGCCACTTTTGCTGCACTACAAAACCCATTTCCCTAAAAACAGGCATGCTGTGGTAAGATATCATGTTTGCTATTGGTGAATTAATGAAATTCCATTTCAGAAACTGTAGAAACATCTGCTCTTGGATTGAGAAATTCAAAATTTTAACCCACAGACTAAAAATCTGGTGGTTAGAGGCATGTGGAACCAGATGTCAAGCAGTGATAAGTTGAGTGATCCAACATATCGAGAGTACGATCTAGTGTGAGTGCCAGCCACGGAAGCTATGGGAAAACCACAGTTACTTTTCCCCACGCTTTTCCATTCCGTCTTGTTGCAAGTTCTTTTAGTGTCCGATGCTTGGCACTTGTGTTGCTTTGCCATTTTTATTATTTTCTGGTATGATTATGAGCATACCTGTTTATAATACAAATTATTTCTAGAAGAATAACTTTAAGAGGATAGAGGAGGAACTCGTTTCTATGGCAGGTTGTGTGAATTAATGGTAAGGATCACTTACCTCTGGGCAGAGGGAGAATCATGTGGGAGTTGTATTGGTGTCGCAATTGAAAATGTTTTAAGGCCTGAAGACCTATTTTAAATGAGTGATGTTTTATCTTTTCCCCGTATACTTTTTTACCCTTCAAAAAGTGGACAGAATCAGGTACCCTCCTCTTCCCCAATGACTGAAGTTATTTCTGTGTTGGAAATAGACAGCCAGTCACCAAAACTGGAGACAGTTTTTCTTTTAAGTGGGTGATTTTCAAATTAATTAATTCAGTCATATGCTTTTAAGAACCTTTGTTCTTAAAAGCATTCTGATTTTTTTTTTGTCTGCTGGTGAGGCTTTCTGTGTGTGAGCTTTGAAACAAACTTCAAAGCTATCAATTTTCATAGCCACATGTATCAGTTTGGCAGCAGTTCGTTCTGAGCTTGACGCTAAATGTGATTATTGTAAGTTGTTAACTGTGCTTACTGTAAGTAACACAAATCTGCCCAACTCTGCTAGCAAAGTGGTGTGAAGCTCACAGGGTGGTGCTAGTACATATATTTGTGACATATTCTACTGTTCAGAAATTAACTTTTATTTTTGTGTTTTCAAGAATACTGTTTGCTGGAGCAGGGAGTTTTAAAGTGTTCTTGTGAAAAAAATTATTGAGCATCTGGAGTTCCTAATATTTTACTTTTTATCTTTCAAAAAGGAACTATTTCTGTTCTTTGATCCTTAAAATCAATCCCTCAGCTGAAAAACGTGTAGAAATAACTGGTTACCCTTGGTATTTAATGTTCAGAGGCTCCAGCTGGAGTCTGGCACCTTTTGCATTTGGTTGCTGTGTGCAAACAAATCCCATCTCCCAACCAAACCTCTGCTCCAAAGAGCTGAAAACAAAATTTAATGGCAGTGGGTGTAGCTGGAGGAGCAGGAGTTAAATTGAGATAGCTAAATCTGGCAGAGTGAGCAGGAGTCACAGCTGCTCATCTATTGTTAGGTGTTCATTGGGCACTATGGTCAAACCAGTCTTTTTGAGGCTAACATCCAGGTCACTGAGCTGGGAAAACTATGTGCAGTTGTGTCTCTGCTGGGTTGAGTGAAGAATGTGAGTAGCATCCCAGCAATCTCCTGAAAGTCAGCAGCTGAGTGAAAAAGAGACAGTTTGTGATCCCACTAGAAAAAGCCAAGCTGTGATCTTTAGTAGACACCAAAAAAATCCGACAGGGAGGGAGGAAGAAGGCAAGTTAGAGGAGAAGATATACAGTGTGCTTCCTACATGAGGGGAAAATATTCAGTCATGGCTCAAGCTGTACTGTGCAGCAGAGACCCTGACCGTGGGGCTGCAGGAAACCAGCTTTCATTGCTTACACAGTGTGTCTGCAGAAGGTTGAAGCACACGTGTGGTGCATGTTAGTGGCCCCATGAAATTTCTGTATTGATCTGTTTCTTAAAAATTCATAATAGGCAATCAGAGCTTTCCTGATGTTTTCACAGATGTATTAGCAGCAAGAGTCTTAAATCACAGTGCTACTTGTGGTTGTGTCTGACCTGCCCTCCACTAACATTACAGTAGGTTTTATTTCTACTGGGACTACACCTGACTAACCAGTGGAGAACCAAGATCTGTGTTTGGACTAAGTCACTTTTCCATGACCTTTCAATAGGGCAAGATGATACATTAGAATTGTATCAGTAGTGTGGCCAGCAGGACTAGGGCAGTGATTGTCCCCTTGTGCTCAGCACTGGTGAGGCCCCACCTGGAATACTGGGTTCAGTTTTGAGTCACTCACTATAAGGAGGAAATTGAGGTCTTAGAGTGCGTCCAAAAAAGGGCAATGAAAATGGTGAAGGGTCTAGAGAATAAGTTTAGAGGAACAGCTGAGAGAATGGGGTTTGTTTAGCCTGGAGGAAGGGAGGCTCAGGGGAGACCTCTTCATTCTCTCCAGTTACTGAAAGGAGGTTGTAATGAGGTGGGGGTTGGCCTCTTCTCCCAAGGAATAAGTGATAGGACAAGAGGAAACAGCCTCAAGTTGCATCAGGGGAGGTTTAGTTTGGATAATGGGAAAAAATTTATTCACAGAAAAGATTATCCAGCCCTGTAACAGGCTGCCTGGGGAAATGGAGGAGTCACCATCCCTGGAAGTATTTAAAGATATGTAGACATGACACTCAGGGATATGGTTTAGTGGTGGACTTGGCAGTGCTGGGTTAACAGCTGAACTCAATGATCTTAAATATCTTTTCCAGCATAAACGATTCTATGATTCTATGATCTACATTTTGCTAAAAAATTTATCTCAAAATAAAATTGGTACAGGTCTTAGATTTCATACTTCTTTTTTCTTCCAGTGTGAACAAGAATGTTGGGTTTTCATTATTAAGTGAGTTGTGTGTTCTGCCCCGTTTCATCTTTCCTCTCATTTATAAGTCTCTTTTGTGGAATGCTTCAGGATGGGAATTTTGGTTTGGATGGAGAACTAAGCAGGACTTTGCAATTCTGATGTCACCTCTGTTCCACATATTGGAGCATTGATTTTTTTAGCAATGTATGCTCTTAAATCAATACTATCGGTATTGGTATTTGCTGGTGACGGTCAAGTCTGGCAGCAGCAAACTGCAAACATACATTGCAGTAGTGCAGTGGGTTTAATTAAAAACCAAGGAAACGAGACTTCAGAATTTAGTGTTCCTGTTTGACACCCTGTGCAGTACTTGTCTCCTGGACTACAGGAATTCTTAATCGCTGCTGTAAAATAGATATTTTTTTTTCCTTTGACTTTGAGAGTGTTTAACTGATAGCACAGGCTAATGGAAACTTGTATAATTGTGTTACTATCAGTACTGTGTGTAAGTATTCATTGTGCAAACTTATTGTTAGTTATCTGAGTTTGCATTTGACAGCATCAGAAGTTAATTGGGCTACAAATATAATGCAACAGCAACAATAGCACAAAATTTGGCTTATAACAGTAATATAAATTTGGCTGTCTGTATCATCTCCTGGCTATTCCTTTTTTGGTGTGTGTTTTTCTTTAGTAAAGGTGTAGTTATGACTTTACCTTGTGTCTTTTTTTTAGTTAAAGAAAAAGACATTGGAGAGAAGTAATTTAATTTTTCTCAGGAAGCAGGAGAATTGCATGCTTTTTTGGATGTTTTGAGTAAAATGATTAAGATTTTATTTTTATATAGCATAATAGATAGCTGGTTAATAACTAGTCAGCAAAACTCAGTGTGGTTGAGCTGTTCAAAATCAGCTCCTAGTTTTCCTTTAATTTTGGACAGATGGTAGGCCACTAGTGCTGCAGTTCCCCAGGTGGATATTGCTGTGCTGGGGGTTCTCCAAGGAAGACAAAACCAGAAGATGCCTGTGGACTGGTGCTGAGCAGTCCAGAGTGCCTGCCTGGGCAGGATGTGGAGTAGATCTGAGCTGTAGGTCCCATATCCATGGCGTGTCTTCACCGTGAAACTACGAGCAGAATCAGGTGGCAATTACATATCTTCTCTCCTGTTGATTCAGGAGCGTTGAGCGCGCCTGATCTTCAGTAGTGAGGAGGAGGAGGGTGACCCAGTGATGGGGCTGTCTTTTGGGGGATGTGTTTTGTCAGGTGTGATGAAAGCAGGGAAGAAGAGGAAGAAGCTCTTCTCCCTGCCTGTCCCCTTTGCCAAACGTGGGATGCCTTAAATGCAGTGTCTTCTGCAGGATGAGGTGAGGTCGCATGATTTGGGGCTGGGCAGAAACAGTTAATGTAATTGGGTGCAGTCCACTTTCCTTAGCACACAGCTCTGACTTTCTGTAATATGTGTAACAAGCTCATGGATTACTCCTTTGAGCACCTCTAAACCACAAAACATTTTACTATGTAAAAATCTCTTGAAAACTGTCTCCGTGCTCTTGGTCAGCACTGTGGTGGAATCACCTTCTCCTGGGCTCACAGTCCCTCTGTGGAGGAGATTTTAATCTTGCCGAGTGCCCGCAGTTGCCTTTGCCTTCAGCTGCTGCTGAAGCCCCTGAGCTCTGCCTGTCCTGGCAGGGGGTACAACCAGAGTCAGGAGTGAAGATTTTGTAGTGGTGTGCACATGTAAAACA
Organism: Merops nubicus; assembly: GCF_000691845.1. Classification (NCBI taxonomy): domain Eukaryota; kingdom Metazoa; phylum Chordata; class Aves; order Coraciiformes; family Meropidae; genus Merops; species Merops nubicus. Next base: position 1,143 of record NW_008580833.1, on the reverse strand, counting down.
GCAGCTCAGCCCTTGCTTGTGAGCCAAAAATTGTTTGAAGTTTTAAAATTTGGCTGGCTGTATGCCGATGGAGAGTGTACAGTCTAGCTTTCTCTCCTTAAAAATAACCTGGCCCCAATATGGTATGTTTCCATTGGTATTATATATATATTTTTATTACCAATTTATGAACTCTGCTGATATAAGGAATTTAATAAAAATGCTGACAGATGATTATCTATAGTTGTGCTGTAATAAACCCTGTTTTGGTGTGGTTTACAACTTAGAAATTGCAAAATACAACAAATTATTAGATTCAAATAGTTGTAGTGTTGGAATACATTTTTTTTGCTATTTTTTATGATTGAATCTATTTATAGAGAGAAACATGCCTTCTTTTCATGACTGGAGTGAATTTCGATGAGAATACAAGTAAAAGCATTATATATATTATTTGATTTCTTTTTCTTTTTTTTTTTTTTTTTTGCCAAGGGAGAAGAAGATAAAAAACCATTTTGAAGATGAACCTGTTGCCTTTGTTCTGTCATCGAGAAATCTGCCTTTCCTCTCATTTGCTTTATTTCTTGTGTCTGCATATGCTGAGTGCTTGAACCTTCATTCTCCTTAAGGGAGAGAAACTTAAAGATAAAATATGGTGTGTGTGCCCACTAAACCTGATAAACTGGTATTACTTTGCTAATAGAATTTCAGAGGGCATAAAAGACATAGTCCAAAACCTATTAAAATCGACGGAAGTTCAGCGAACTTCAGTGCATTTTGGACGAGGCTGGAAGTGAAACTCATCACTGAGTATATCATTGCAAGTTGTTTTGTTCTCCTTCAGAATATTGCCCTGCTGTGGTCGTCTTGTGTTATGCACTTGCTGCTTTGAAATACCACAGGGGGCCTTATTCTCAGCCTGTGCTGGTCTAAACCAGCAAATATTTCTTTTATCTCTGTATCAAAGAATGGGCTGTGGTAGGTAGACAAGAGGCACTTGGAGACAGCAGCTGACCTTCTGAAGCTGGTAAAAAAGAGCCCCCAGAGAATCCCCTTAGGAGCAGGGAAGGTAGATAACAGCTTCTTCCACCCAAAAAAGGTTCAATCCTCTGCTGCACATGTCATGTGAAAGGGAATGGGGTAGGTGGGGGTGAGGGAGAGACA